>NC_140975.1:35196038-35306038 GCF_056783735.1 Eptatretus burgeri
AGGAGGTGATGGGGAGGTACGGTCTCAACAACAGAAATGTGGAAGGGCAAATGGTGGTAGAGTTTGCAAAAAGAATGGAAATGGCAGTGGTAAATACGTATTCCAAGAAGAAGGAGGAACACAGGGTGACATACAAGAGTGGAGGAAAGTGCACACAGGTGGATTACATCTTAAGAAGGAGATGCAACCTGAAAGAGATTAGTGACTGTAAGGTTGTGGCAGGGGAGAGTGTAGCTCGACAGCATCGATTGGTGGTCTGTCGGATGACTTTAGAGGTGAGGTTGAGGAAGAGAGTGAGGGCTGAACCAAGGACCAGATGGTGGAAGCTGAAGGAGGAAGACTGTTGCGTGAAATTTAGGGAGGAGGTGAGACAGGCGTTGGATGGTGGTAAAGATGGGTGGGATAATTGGGCAACGACAGCAGAAGTTGTGAGGGAGATAGCTAGGAAGGTACTTGGTGTGACATCTGGACAGAGGAAGGAAGATAAGGAGACTTGGTGGTGGAATGAGGAAGTACAGGAAAGTATAAGGAAGAAGGGGTTGGCGAAAAAGAAGTGGGATAGTCAGAGAGATGAAGAAAGTAGGCAGGAGTACAAGGAGTGGCGACGAAAGGCAAAAAGAGAGGTGGCAAAGGCCAAGGAAAAGGCATATGGCGAGCTGTATGAGAAGGTGGATACAAAAGAAGGGGAAAAGGATTTATACCGATTGGCAAGACAGAGGGACCGAGCTGGGAAGGATGTGCTGCAGGTGAGGGTGATAAAGGATGCAAATGGGAATGTGCTGACAAGCGAGGAGAGTGTGTTGAGAAGGTGGATGGAGTACTTTGAGGAGCTGATGAATGAAGAAAATGAGAGAGAGAAGGTTGGAAGAGGTGGAGATAGTGAATCTGGAAGTGGGATGGATCAGTCAGGATGAAGTGAGGACTGCTATGAAGAAGATGAAGAGTGGAAGAGTGGAAAGGTTGGCCAAGATGGTATACCAGTGGAGGCATGGAAGTGGGGTTGTTAACCAGATTGTTTAATAAAGTCTTGGAAAGTGAGAGGATGCCGGAGGAGTGGAGATTAAGTGTACTGGTTCCGATTTTCAAGAATAAGGGTGATGTGCAGAGCTGTGGAAATTACAGAGGGATAAAGTTGTTAAGCCACACCATGAAGTTGTGGGAAAGAGTAGTGGAAGCTCGGTTGAGAGGAGAGGTGACGATCTGTGAGCAGCAATATGGGTTTATGCCAGGAAAGAGCACCACTGATGTGATGTTTGCTTTGAGAATGTTGATGGAGAAGTATAGGGAAGGCCAGAAGGAGTTACATTGTGTGTTTGTGGATTTAGAGAAAGCTTATGATAGGGTGCCAAGAGAGGAGCTGTGGTATTGTATGAGGAAGTTGGGAGTGGTGGAGAAGTTTGTGAGGATCGTGCAGGATATGTATGAGGACAGTGTGACAGCGGTGAGGTGTGCGGTCGGAATGACAGACCGGTTTAAGGTCAAAGTGGGATTGCACCAAGGATCGACTCTGAGCCCTTTCCTGTTTGCAATGGTGATGGACAGGTTGACGGATGAGATCAGACTGGAGTCTCCATGGACTCTGATGTGCGCGGATGACATCATGATCTGTAGGGAGAGTAGGGAGCAGGCTGAAGCGAGCCTTGAGAGGTGGAGGTACGCACTGGATAGAAGGGGAATGATAGTCAGTCGGAGTAAGACGGAGTAAATGTGCGTAAATGAGAGGGAGGGTGGTGGTATGGTGCGGTTGCAAGGAGTTGAGGTGGGGAAGGTGGATTGGTTTAAATACTTGGGATCAACTGTCCAAAGTAACGGAGAGTGTGGGAGAGAAGTGAAAAAGAGAGTGCAGGCAGGATGGAGAGGGTGGAGAAGAGTTGCAGGAGTGAGTTGTGACAGAAGGGTAGCTGCAAGAGTGAAGGGGAAAGTATATAAGACGGTAGTGAGACCAACTATGTTGTATGGTTTGGAGGCGGTGGCACTAACAATAAGCAGGAAGCGGTGCTGGAGGTGGCAGAGTTAAAGATGCTGCGATTCTCGTTGGGAGTGATGAGGATGGATAGGATAAGAAATGAGTATATTAGAGGGACAGCGCAGGTAGGACGGTTTGGAGACAAAGTGAGAGAGGCGAGATTGAGATGGTTTGGACATGTGCACAGGAGGGAAACGGAGTATATCGGGAGAAGGATGTTGAAGATGGAGCCGCCAGGCAGGAGGAGAAGAGGAAGGCCAAAGAAGAGGTTCATGGATGCGGTGAGGGCGGACATGTGGGTGGTTGGAGTGTCAATAGAAGATGTGGAGGATATAGCGAAATGGAGACGGTTGATCCGCTGTGGCGACCCCTAACGGGAGCAAGCCGAAAGAGGAAGAAGATATATATATATATATATATATATATATATATATATATATATATATATATATATATATATATATATATATATATATATATATATATATATATATATATATATATATATATATATATAAATATATATATATATATATATATATATATAAAATATATATATATATATATATTTTTATTTATTTATTTATATATATATACATATATATTTCAAGACTCAATCACCTCTCTCACCAATAATTTGTGTGAATAACCAATCAGCTCTCACCAAATATATTACCCTGGGTGGCTAGGATTTCCATAAATTAAGCCTCCATGCTGTTCTAGGAAAGAAAGCTGCATAAAGCAACCAAGAAAAGCTCCACAAGGTAAGCCCTTTGCTGTTTCAAACCCGACCTGAGTTCCTCTTCAGCTGCATGTCTGGCTTCCTGCATATTTTCTTTGTGGTAAGGCAATATTTGTGATTAGTCACTGGGGTTGTATCTCAGCTTTTGGTGTAGAAAAACTTGTTAAAATCAATGACATGCTAACAAAAGAGAAGTCGCATCCCCTCAAAGCAGGGAATCAAAGTCTGGTCAGTAAATTGGTCTCGTATCAGTTCTGTGAGGGACCTAATATTACAAGTCGTTGCAAGTTCACTCAAAGCAGCAACATAGTGTTTCACTGGCTCACCAATACCTTGACCTCTTCTTCTTATTATGGCTGCTGTTAGGAGTTGCCACAGCGGATCATCCGTCTCCATTGCGCTCTGTCCTCCACATCTTCCATTGTCACACCAACCACCCGCATGTCCGCCCTAACCACATCCATAAACCTCTTTGGCCTTCCTCTTCTCCTCCTACCTGGCGGCTCCATCCTCAGCATCCTTCTCCCGATATACCCCGCATCCCTCCTGTACACATGCCCAAACCATCTCAAACTCACCTCTCTCACTTTGTCTCCAAACCGTCCTTCCTGCACTGTCCCTCTAATATACTCATTTCTAATCCTGTCCATCCTTGTCACTCCCAATGAGAATCGCAGCATCTTTAACTCTGACACCTCCAGCTCCACCTCCTGTCTTTTTGCCAGCAACACCGTCTCCAAGCCATACAACATAGCTGGTCTCACTACCGTCTTGTATACTTTCTCTTTCACTCTTGCAGATACCCTTCTATCACAAACCACTCCTGATACTCTTCTCCACCCACTCCATCCTGCCTGCACTCTCTTTTTCACTTCTCTACCACACTCTCCATTACTTTGGACTGTTGATCCCAAGTATTTAAACCCATCCACCTTCCCCACCTCAACTCCTTGCAACCGCACCATACCACCACCCTCCCTCTCATTTACGCACATGTACTCCGTCTTACTCCGACTGACTATCATTCCCCTTCTCTCCAGTGCGTACCTCCACCTCTCGAGGCTCGCCTCAGCCTGCTCCCTACTTGCCCTACAGATCATGATGTCATCCGTGAACATCATAGTCCATGGAGACTCCAGTCTGATCTCGTCCGTCAACCTGTCCATCACCATTGCAAATAGGAAAGGGCTCAGAGCCGATCCTTCATGCAATCCCAACTCGACCTTAAACCGATCCGTAATTCCTACCACACACCTCACCACTGTCACACTGTCCTCATACATATCCTGCACCACCCTCACATACTTCTCTACCACTCCCGACTTCCTCGTACAATACCACAACTCCTCTCTTGGCACCCTATCATAAGCTGTCTCTAAATCCACAAACACACAATGTAACTCCTTCTGGCCTTCCCTATACTTCTCCATCAACATTCTCAAAGCAAACATCGCATCAGTGGTGCTCTTTCCTGGCATAAACCCATATTGCTGCTCACAGATCGTCACCTCTCCTCTCAACCGAGCTTCCACTACTCTTTCCCACAACTTCATGGTGTGGCTTAGCAACTTTATCCCTCTGTAATTTCCACAGCTCTGCACATCACCCTTGTTCTTAAAAATCGGAACCAGTACACTTAATCTCCACTCCACAGCCATTCTCTCACTTTCCAAGATTTTGTTAAACAATCTGGTTAACAACCCCACTGTCATCTCTCCTAAACACTTCCATGCCTCCACTGGTATATCATCTGGGCCAACTGCCTTTCCACTCATAGCTGTCCTCACTTCATCCTTACTCATAGCTGTCCTCACTTCATCCTTACTCATAGCTGTCCTCACTTCATCTTCTTCATAGCTGTCCTCACTTCATCCTCACTAATCCACCCCACTTCCTGATTCACTGTCTCCACCTCTTCCAACCTTCTCTCTCTCATTTTCTTCATTCATCAGCTCCTCAAAGTACTCCATCCACCTTCTCAACACACTCTCCTCACTTGACAGCACATTTCCATCTGCATCCTTTATCACCCTAACCTGCAGCACATCCTTCCCAGCTCGGTCCCTCGATCTGGCCAATCGGTACAAATCCTTTTCTCCTTCCTTCGTATCCAACTCCTCACACAGCTCATCATATGCCTTTTCCGTAGCCTTCGCCACCTCTCTCTTCGCCTTGTGCCACCACTCCTTGTACTCCTGTCTACTTTCTTCATCTCTCTGGCTATCCCAATTATTTTTCACCAACCTCTTCCTCCTTATACTTTCCTGTACTTCCTCGTTCCACCACCAAGTCTCCTTGTCTTCCTTCCTCTGTTCAGATGTCACACCAAGTACCTTCCTAGCTATCTCCCTCACCACTTCTGCAGTAATTGCCCAGTCATTCCACACCTCTTCACCACCATCCAACACCTGTCTCACCTCCTCCCTGAATTTCACGCAACAGTCTTCCTCCTTCAGCTTCCACCATCTGGTTCTTGGTTCAGCCCTCACTCTCTTCCTCAACCTCACCATCAAAATCATCCTACAGACCACCATCCGATGCTGTCTAGCTACACTCTCCCCTGCCACCACCTTACAGTCTCTAATCTCTTTCAGATTGCATCTCCTGCTTAAGACATAGTCCACCTGTGTGCACCTTCCTCCACTCTTATGCGTCACCCTGTGCTCCTTCTTCTTAAAATACGTATTTACTGCCATTTCCATTCTTTTTGCAAAATCCACCACCATCTGCCCTTCCACATTCCTCTCGTTGACACCGTACCTACGCATCACCTCCTCATCATCTCTACTCCCTTCCCCAACATGCCCATTGAAATCCGCTCCAATCACCACTCTTTCTTCCTTCGATACACTCTCCACCACTTAATCTAACTCACTCCAGAAATCTTCTTTCTCCTCCATCACACACCCCACTTGCGAGGCATATACACTGATGATATTCATCATCACCCCTTCAATTTCCAACTTCACACTCATAACTTGGTCCGACACTCTCCTCACCTCCAAAACACTCTTAACATAATCCTCCTTCAGGATTACCCCGACACCATTTCTCCTCCGATCCACACCATGGTAGAACAGTTTGAAACCACCTCCAATGCTCCTAGCCTTACGCCCCTTCCACTTGTTCTCAAGTACACACAGTATGTCTGCCTTTCTCCTGTCCATCATATCAGCCAACTCTCGCCCTTTGCCAGTCATCGTACCAACATTCAAAGTTCCAACTCTCACCTCCACACTTCTACCCTTCCACCTCTCCCACTACCTCTGAACACATCTTCCCCCTCTCCTTCTCAGCCTTCGCCCAGCAGTCGCAGACTTTCCACCGGTACCTTGCTGGCCAACAGTGGCGGTCGTTGGTAACCCAGGCCTCGACCGATCCGTTATGGAAATCCGGTTTATGATCTACATATTTGATTTGGCTCCGGTTTTACGTCAGATGCCCTTCCTGACGCAAGCCTCCCCATTTATCTGGGCTTGGGACCGGCACTGAGAGTGCACTAACTTGTGGAACCACAGTGGCTGGGTTTACCTTGATCACATTGTCGAAATTTGAAGCATTTGATCATTACACTCTTTTCGGTCGAAAGTCAGTTTCAAGTGCACCAGCCACATTGTCATATGGTGAGGTATCTGCAGTAAGCGGTGTGACAATCCTCTGCCCCTCTGTGCCAAAGCAGTGGAGAATTGCTTGCTTGTGTTCGATTGTGACACTATTGCCATATAGTCTGATACTGGTAAGGTACGTTTTGAAATTCGAAATTCAGCGATTCCATGGCAAAGGTAGTTCACCTGGGGAAGCCAGGAATGGTGATGGGGCTGGAACATGCAGAATAACCATCCCCGTTGCCAAATTTGTTGTATTTACAGCGTAACAACAAGGAATCTCAGACACAATCTTTTGTCATTTGTGTTCCTTTTTTTCTTATCTTCTTTTTTATATCCAGTCGAGGCTCGAAGAAGAGCAAGAATATTTCTGTTATTCCAAGATTTCTCACACTAAATCAGCTCTTCCATTACTCAGAAACATTGCCCCCTCCTGACTGACCATAAGTTTACACTGTAAGATAACTGATTAATAATCAACTCTCATTCGCACCTGTCGGTTTGAAAATGGCGGCGGGCCTTTCCTTTCAGGCCACCTGCATTACGTGTGCTTGAATGGGTGGTGCGCCACCTTGTTAATGTTTAACTCTATGGGTGAACTCAGTTTGTGCCAGTTGTGCTTTCATTCCCCTTATGATTTCTTTTGTCGTTGCTGTTGGTTAACTCAAGCAAATTGGACTTCAAGACAGAGCTGTTCACTACCATCTCATATCAACCCCTATCCAAAACCATGATCATGATCATGATTTTTTAATGCCATGAACAAACTTTGGTACATACACGGTGATGAACATTGTGGTAAAGCTTCATCAAAATCATATGTGTAGTTTCAGATATGTTGCAAGTATTTGTCAACGGAAAAATTGACGGACGGACCGACTGACGATGCACCATCCCATAAGCTCCCCGGAACTATGTTCCAGGTGAGCTAATAAAAATAGGACGACGAGACTTGTAGCTTATCTGGGCCCTAGCCTAATGCTGTTACTCAAATTTGGTAGCATTCTGATTGGTGGGTCTTGAGAGGAAGATTTTAAAGGTATTAATGCATCTTTCTCAAAAGTTGACCAAGTCAGCCATTTTTACACGTTTCCGGTCATGTGATCAGCTTGACTTCCGCAACAATTTAATCAATATCTCGACCCTGGCCTAATGTTGCAATCCAAATTTGGTAGCATTCTGACTTGTGGGTCTAGAGAAAACGATTTTGGAAAGAATGTATGCGTCTGCCATTTTGACACACTTCTGGTCATGTGATGAGCACGGACTCTGCATTTTACATCAGGACCTTATTTGAATGTTGTAACCCAAATTTGTTAGCATTCTGACTGGTGGGTCTGGAGAAGAAGATTTTTGAAGGAATTTATGGGATTTTCCCAAAAATTGACTGTCGGCCATTTTGACACACTTTCGGTCAATGATCAGCATGACTTTGGCAATTTAACATCCCTTCCCTGGCCTAATGTTGCAAGCCAAATTTGGTAACATTCTGACTGGTTGTTCTGAAGAAGAAGAATTTTGAAGGAATTTACTAAGTCGGCCATTTTGACTCACTTAAAGTCACGTGCCGGGAACGAGCTTTGCAATTCCTGTTGGGAGAGGAACATTGCTACCAACTTTCAGCCGAATTGGCCCAGCTGTTTGGTCGGAGAAGTTGAAATGGAAGACGGATGGACGGACGGATGGTACACGATGACAACACCTTATCTGGAATGTAAATTCCAAATAAGCTAATAATACCATTCCTTTCTTGCCATAAAGGTGCACAGGGCTGCCAAGGCAGTTACATTAGCAAGGAGTATGGTTCTGGATGGGTCACCACTCTGACACAGTGAGAGGTTAACAACGGATATTTTTTTTAGCTTATCTGGAATTTACATTTCGGATGAGGAATTGTCATCGCGCACCGTCCGTCCATCTCCTTTTTCAACTTCTCCAGCCAAACCGCTGGACCAATCCAGCTGAAATTTTGCAACAACATTCCTCTCCTGACTCGGAACAGGAACTACAAAGCTCGTTCTGGTCACATGATTTAAATAGGTCAAAATGGCCAACTTTGTAAATTTCTTCAAAAATCTTCTTCTCCAGACCCACCAGTCAGAATGCTACCAAATTTGGGTTACAGCATTAGGCCAGGATAGGGATGTTAAATTGCAGAGGCCATTCCAATCACATGACCAGAAGTGTGTGAAAATGGCCGACTTCTTCAATTCTTGGGGAAATCACCTAAATTCATTCAAAAAATCTTCTTCTCCAGAACCACCAGTCAGGATACTACCAAATTTGAGTTGCAACATTAGGTAATGGTAGGGATGTTAAATTTCCAGTCATTCCCATCACCTGATCGGAAGTTTGTGAAAATGGTCGATTTCGTAAATTTTTGGGAAAATCGTTTAAATTCCTTCAAAAATCTTCTTCTCCAGGCCGACCAGTAAGAATGCTACCAAATTTTGGTTGCAACATTAGGATAGGGTCCTGATGTTAAATTGTGGAGGGCATGCCAATCCCATGACCGGAAGTGTGTCAAAATGGTGGTCGTGCACATGCCTTCCAAAATCTTCTTTTCTCGACCCACCTGTCAGAATGCTAACAAATTTGGGTTGCAACATTACGATAGGGTGGGGGCGTTAATTATATTGTGGAAGCCATATGGATCACATGACCGAAAGTGTGTCAAAATGGCCGACTTGGTCAACTTTTGGGAAAAATCGCATCAATTCCTTTTAAAATCTTCTCCTCCAGATCCACCCATCAGAATGCTACCAAGTTTGGGTAACAACATTAAAACAGGGTCATGATGTTGACCAAAACAGGGTCAAATTGAACAGTTCACCCAGAGAAGCTACAGGTCCAGTGGTCCCATTTTTATTCTTGTTTTGTTGTACATGTTTTTTTGTCAATCTTTCTATCGCAAACCAAATCCTGTTGTTAAATTGTTTCATTTGTCTTCTGAGTTCAATCAGCAAAAACTGTGAAGTGTGCTTCCCCTACATTTTTTTGTCTGGTCTTCTCTCCTTTTATTCCAGTCATTGTTACTTCTATTCCCCCAGCTCAATCCATCTGCCCTCCTCCCTCAAAAATTCAAATAAAACATCTAAAATAACTCGAAAAAACAGGATAACACACTCAGAAAAAACCAACAATCAACAACTACATCGGGGGAAAAAAGTCCAAACTTCAATCTCAGTGCTCACTCATTTCCCTTTCCCTTCTTCGCAATAACCTCAAAGTGAACTAGAACTGCCACTTTATAACTGCTGGCAGTGATGACCGGGTACCCAGTCCGCGTCCGCCTTTGATACAACATGGGACTTTCTGCAGATGACAGTCGCAAAGTTCCGCATTGAAAGGATAAGCGGTGCCAGAGAAAACATTATTTAATAGTGATACAAACACAGGCCTGCTTCGAGAGGGCGCGGAACAGACGAGTTACGAACCGGGCAGCACAAAGCATTCAATTTCGTTATTACTGGCTTCCAGATTCAAATAATTAAATAGTTCTGGCTCCCAAACCGCGTGACCGATCAGGTTGAAATTTTAAATTTTTGTTTCGCATGTCACCTGAATTATAAATGTGAAGTTTCGCATATATAGAGGCAGCGGTTCCAGAGTAAACATTAATTAATATTTATCCTTAAATCCAAGATGGCGGCCAAACCATGTGACTTGTGATGTCATAATTTGCACCACGTGTGCAAACACGATGGTGGATGATAACTGCAAATTTTCGCTTCTCCAGGTTAAGCAGTTCCAGAGAAAACATTATTTAATATTTTTCTTAAAACCAACATGGCTGCCAAACCCTGGGCCCGATCGCGTTGAAATTTCAAACCCTCATTCCGCATGAGCGTTCCACCATAAACTTGATGTTTCACATTTATTGGTGCAGTAGTTCCAGAGTAAACATTAATTAATATTTTTCCTTCAATCCAATATGGCTGCCAAACGTTGCATCGTACCTCAAAAGGGGTGAGAACTTTTTATTCGTCATGGAGAGGCGGTCATAGTGGTGGAGTTTCGCCTGGATCTGTTTAGCCGTTTCAGAGAAAAAGACGTTTGAAGATATTGTTTTTCAATCCAAGATGGCTGACGAACCATGTGACCTATGACATCAGAAATTTACATTCTGCTTCCAACTGGGTATTGGAACACGTTTGTGAAGTTTCTCGTGTTAATCGGTAAAGGTGCGTTTTTCTATCCAAGATGGCCGCCAAACCATGTGACATGTGACGTCATAATTTTTACCATGCGTGCATACTGCCTTCTAGACGATAATTACAAATTTTCGATTCGTTTGGTTAAGCGGTTCCAGAGAAAACATTATTTAATATTTTTCTTAAATCCAAGATGGCAGCCAAACCATGTGACTTATCAATTCGAAATTAACAAACTTATATCGCCTTCCTGTCCCGAATACAGTTCTGAAATCTCCCCTTCATTGGGTCAACGCTTCTGGAGAAGAAGATGTTTGAAGGTTTTCGGGTTTTTTCAAGATGGCCACCAAACCATGTGACCGATCAAGAACAAATTAACAAACTTGAGAAAGGACCTCATGGGGAATATATGTGTGAAGTTTCGTCTTAATCTATCTTGCCCTTCTGGAGAAGAAGATTTTTAAAATTTATTCATTTTCAATCCAAGATGGCTGCCGAACCTTGTGACCTATGATATCATAAATTTAAATTCTGCTTTCCATCGTCGACCCGAGCAAGTGTGTGAAGTTTCAGAAATCGGATAAGGTCTATTTTTCTATCCAAGATGGCCGCCAAACCATGTGACTTCTGAGGTAAAAAATTTTTTACCATGTATGCAGACTTAAGGGAGGAAGGCACTTGCAAATTTTCGCTTCGATGGCTTATGAAATTCCAGAGAAAACATTATTTAATATTTTTCTTAAATCCAACATGGCGGCCAAACCATGTGACCTATCACTTCGAAATTAACAAACTTGCATCGCATACATGTCACGAATATAGTTCTGAAATCTGGCCTTCATTGGACCAGCGCTTCTGGAGAAGAAGATGTTTGAAGGTTTTAGGGTTTTTTCAAGATGGCCGCCAAACCATGTGACATATCAACAACAAATTAACAAACTTGAAAGAGGACCTCAGGGGGAATGTACCTGTAAAGTTTCGCCTTAATCTGTCCAGTCCTTCTGGAGAAGAAGATTTTTTTAAAAAAACACTAAAAAACAAGATGGCGGCCAAATTACGTCATCGATGACGTAAAAAAAACATTTTTGACGATGAATTTTGGTGTAGATGATGCTCAGAATTTTTCAGATTTTTCCTATATGGCGTTCTACTTGACGAATTTTCACCGGTGTATCGCTTCACTTCTGACGTCAAGAAAAATCACACGTGTTCCCCATAGGGAGCTTAATAAAATTCATGAAGCGAAAACATTTTTACCCGAGAAAGTTTCAGAGATACAGAGGTCCAAAGTTTTTCGGTTTTTTCAAGATGGCGCCCGCACCACGTGACCAATGACGTCATAATTATAACGCGATTGTGCTATCAAAAAAGATACATACTATGGTGAAAATTTCCTGTCGATCGGACTTAGTGTCCCAGAGAAAATGATTTTTAAAGCGAAAAAGGGTGCAAAATGTCGGCGGAATAATAATAATAATAATAATAACATAACAAATAAACAGAAGAAAAACAATAGGGTACCCTGTACTCACAGGGTACCCTAATAAAACGTTTCTCTTCCTTAAAACCTCTTCACAACATAAAAAAACTATGCTTCCAAAATGTATTTTAAAATGCCTTACTCTGATTACACTGAACAACAAAAATTTTTTACTGGAGATGTGTAAAGTGATTTAGACTAATTTGGGTACGCTGATTTCAAAAATCATAACCGTTTTGCTGTATCACGTCAGGATTTTCAGTAACAGAAATATTCCCATTGCCTAGAAGTCAGGATTTCAATGAAATTTACAAAAATTCATTTATTCATTTATTTCATCATGAATGCTTCAAAATTATAGAAATTACAGAAAAACTCCACTAGAATGTAATTAAAAATGCTTTAGGCATTTGGCTTTGCGTTTGTGCTGCTCTGTGTCAGTTTCACGATGCAGGAACCAGCAGAAATCACCCATCATGTTCGGGTTGTGCCGCCCTTGGTAACGCGTCTCCATGAGTCAAATCTCTTGGTGGAATCGCTCGCCGTGCTCGTCCGAGACTGCTCCCAAGTTGTCAGGGAAGAAGTTCAGGTGCTGGTGTAGGAAATGGATTTTCAGGGACATCCTGGAGCCAAGTTTCCTGAAGGACTCCAGCAGCTGCTGCACTATTTCTTCATAGTTGTCCGCGCGCTCGTTCCCCAAGAAGTTGTCCGTCACAGCTTTGAAGCTCCTCCACGCTGCCAGCTCTTTGGGGTTTAGAGTTGTCGGAAAAGTTTCGTCCTTCATAATCTGTCGGATTTGCGGTCCAACAAAGACACCAGCCTTGATCTTGGCCTCCGACAAGGTGTTGCCAAACTTTTCCTTGAGGTATAAAAACCCACGCCCATTCAGATCCATTGCCCGTACAAAACTTTTCATCAAGCCGAGCTTTATGTGGAGTGGTGGAAGGAAAACCTTGGCTGGGTCGACAAGGGCGACATGCTTCACGTTGTGTCGACCAGGTACATGCTCTTTTCGCTCTTCCCAATCTTTCTTCGTCCAGTGATTCTTGTCGTCTCTGCTATCCCAGAGACAAAGGAAGCACATGTATTTCGTGTAGCCTGACTGCAGCCCTAACAACAGCGCCACCACTTTCAAGTCTCCGCAGATGTGCCAGTTGAAGTCATTGTACTTGATGGAATCAAGCAGCTGCCGCATAGTCTCATAGGTCTCTGTCATGCCGAACGCGTGAGCCAGTGGGACTGATGGTTTCTCGTTGCCATTGTGGAGCAAAACAGCCTTCAAGCTGTTCTTCCCCGAGTCGATGAAGAGGCGCCAGTCTGCAGGATCGTGATCACACCCAAGTTCTTTCAACAGACCGTTGATGTCACTGCAGAATGTCATCGTGTCTTCCATCTCAAAGAACTCAGCCATGTCTCTGTGACGTGCTCTGAACAAGGATATCTTGGTGTTAGGTTCAAGTAGATTCCACTGCTGCAGCCTTGATCCAAGCAGCTCTGCCTTCGCCTTTGACAGCGAGAGATCTCTTACAAGATCATTTCAGTCTCCCTGGTTCAGAAGGTATGATTCTTGAGTGTCGGGTTCAAAAGGTTCATCATCACCATCCTCTTCACCACTGCTTACAGCTATGTTCTGATCAGCTGGAGGTGTTGGAACGGGGTTCTCGTCATCATGAGGCACAGGTTTACGAGCAGAGACGCAGTCAGCGTACTTGATGTGACCTTTATTCTTCTTGTTGAAGCCGGCGATGCTTGTGCAGCAGAAATAACAATCATCATGATGATTCTGCGGCTCACGCCATATCATGGGCACCGCAAATGGCATGCTCGCACGCTTGCCCACCAACCACTGAGTCAAGGTTGTGTGACAGCTTGTGCAGCAGATGTGTGGTGCCCAGCTCTGTTCTTGGTCCCCCACCTTACACCCGAAGTAGTGAAAGTAGGCGGCCTTCATTTTCACTGCTGTAGATATACTTCGCTGTTGATCTTTTTTGGTATACCGACCACAGACATAACAGAAGTTGTCAGGATGATTGGTACAGGAACGCCTACTCATCTTTATCTGAAAGAAAGAAATATAACACAAGTTAACAACAATTGTACGAAATAGACATGTTAAAGACGTATGTAAATTTCATTGAAATCCTGACTTCTAGGCAATGGGAATATTTCTGTTCCTGAAAATCCTGACGTGATACAGCAAAACGGTTATGATTTTTGAAATCAGCATACCCAAATTAGTCTTAATCACTTTACACATCTCCAGTAAAAAAAAATTTTGAAATTTGTTGTTCAGTGTTATTACTCCATCAGGAACAATTCATTTAATCTTATTCTTCATCTTTTCATCTTCTTCTTTCATCAAAATCTCTTCCTTTTCTCTTTGAAAAGGCTTATTTCTTCCCAAAACCTCCTCACTCTGAAATGCAATTAGTTTATCCAGCTTCCTCTTGTACTTTCAGCCAAATTTTGGAATCTGGAAGTCTGTCGCAGGTTATCAGGCCAGGGAATCCTGAGGCATCAATTTTGCAAAGGCTGTGTACACACGACAAAAATTCCTCTTCAGGTCCATTCATGGTTTCAAACCCCTCCATGTCAGTACCATCTCCCCTCCTCCCTCATCTGCTCACCCCTCATTCTGTCCATTCTCAAATTCCACCCTATCCTGCCCCTCTCAGCTTCCTCCCAAACTTCTGCACCTCCCAGCTTCGGCCCTCCCCACACCCCCCAGATCCACCCTCCCACCCCCTACTTGCTCGTTTCCACATCCCTATGTCCTATCAGCAGCTCCTTTCCCCCTGTCCCTCAATATGTAGACCACAAACTTTGTGGGCCTCCATTCCAACCAGACAGATCTCTCAATCCTGGCCACTGCCGATAAACCGAACATCATCTGTTTAACTGAATCCTTCCTCCCACAGGACATCTCTGACTCCTTCATGTCTCTCCCTGGCTACTGTCTCCTCCAGTTTGATTGACCTGAACCTCATCCTAGTGACGGAGTTGTGCTGCACATTAAAAAAAATCCATTTTTCACTCTCCGTGTACTGCACTTACACCTCCAAACCACAGGAGTATATCTGGATAAGACTTCCCCTCCCCTTCCACATCATGTTCATCTGTGTGTTGTCCCTTCTTCCCAACAGTGATGACTCCATCTACATTTCCCTCTCAAGATGACATGGAGCAACTTTTAATCACTCATCCCAACTCTCTCTTTCTCATATGTGATGATTTCAATTGTCACCATGCAAATTGGTTGGGTGTTGGTACCTCCCTCACCAGTGATGGAACTTCTACAAAGGACTTCTGTGACTTCATGGGACAGACTCAATCCATGAATTTCCCCACCTGGTTTTCTCCCAATGGCAAATCTTCCCTTCTGGATTTGGTGATTCCCGCCAATTCTTCAGGATTCCTGCCAATGTATCTTGCTCGTCGTCTGCCCCAATTGGCTCATATGATCATGTGCTAATGAAGGTCAACATCTCTCTGGCCACTCTCAGAGAACAGCCTCACAGCCAGCAAGTCTGGCAGTTCACTCAGGTAAACTGGCAGGGACTATAAGTAGCCATCACACTTCAGGACTGGTGTCCTATACCTACTGCCCCCTAATGTTAACTCAGCCTGGGAATTCTTTCATGGAAACCTGCTCTCTATGCACAGCTCAATCCCAGCTCAATCCCAATTATCCTACCCTTCTTCCTGCACATTTTACACTGAACCCTGTGATGAGGCAGTTGCTCTAAAAGAACTTGCATTCTCTTCGTGGAAGGCAAATCCGACTGAAGGCAATCTCAGATTATTCCAAAAAGTCCACAACAAGTGTGTGTCCACTCTCAGGAGAGCCAGAAAACAACATCTGTCCAACCTCAAAAATGAACTTTCAAACTTGTCTCCCTCCTCTAAAACCTGGTGGTGCCTTGTTAAGTCTGTCTCTGGAGTATACTCCCCTCCCATCCCTCTCTTCAAATGGGACCACAGCAGACTCTGCTGGTGTGAAGGCCAAATGCCTCAATTCTGTGTTTGCTTCAAAATCTTGTGTCCCAAACTCCTCATTCTCTGTACCCACCCTTCCCAGTCATACCCAACTGCTTCTGGATTCCGTGTCTTTTGCACTTGAAAAGATGGAATAGTTTCTGGCAACGTTCGACTCTGATTCTGCAACTGGACCGGACGGCATCAGCTCAAGTGTCCTAAAAACCTGCGCTGCTGCTCTTTCACTTCCTCTCTTTGCCATTTTCATCCTGTTATTTACCACAGGTCATCTTCCATCTGCTTTGAAATCAGCCAACATCACAGCATTTAATTATATAAAAAGTGCAAAAGCAGATTTCCTTAATGACAGACCAATTAGCTTACTTCCAATCATCAACAAGGTCATGGAATCCATCATCGCAGTTCACATAAAATAATTCCTTTTCTCCAACAGCCTCATCTCAGATCAATTCAGATTCAGACCTTGTCTCTCCACCTTGGACATACTGCTTCTCTCTCAACAGTGGTGAAGGCCCTCAATATAAGACATGAGATCATGGCCATCTCTCTGGACATATCTCATGCTTTCGATAGTTTGGCATGCTGCCTTGCTCTCCACACTGTCTGCATATGGAATCCAGGCCAACTCTACTTTTGGATTCCCGACTTCCTCCACTCTCGTAGCCAATGTGTGGCTCTCACCGGTCTTCTCCTCACCCTGTCAAGGCTGGAGTACTCCAAGCCAGTGTTTTAGGCCCCATCTTATTTCTAATCTTCATCAATGATCTCTCTCACTCTCTGTAAAAACCTCTTTATCTCTTTGCTGATTACTCCAATCTCTGCCGTGACATCTCTCATCCTTCTGACAGACAGGCTGCAGACTCTTCCCTCTCCTCAGACCTTGACAAAATCTGAAAACTGGTCAAATACTTGGAATATGTCTTTTAATCCTACGAAATCCCACAAACTCAACCTCTCCCTCTCCAAAAGGACTGTTCCGGAAACCCGCCCATCTACTGTACTTTTGCAATAACCCTCTTGAAGAGGTTCAATCATTCAAACTCTTGGTCTCACTCTAAGGCCTAAGCCATGATCTATCTGGAGCAAGCCACATTTCAAAGTTGGCCTCCAAAGCCAGATGCCAAATGGGCGTCCTCCATCATGGAAAGTCATCATGGAAAGACTTAAGCCAGTCATCATGCACACCTGAGCTCCTATCCACCTCCAAGGCTTTCATCCACAGCTTGGAGTACTGATCTCCCCTCTGGGCTGGCTCCTCTGCATCAAATCTTGCTCAGATTGATGTTGTGGAAACAAAGGCTTTCAAGATCATTGGAATTTGTCATGATGAAGCTGAGTTTATGGGCCTAATAACTTTGCCAATGACTGTGTTCTTCCACCTCATTTCTGGTCTTCCACCTCTGCCCTCTCCGTACTTTGTCCCACCCCCTCCCCCCCCCCGGTATCTGCAGGACATACGTGGTCCACCAGCAATCCCCTCCTCGTGAACTGCCTAAATCCCGAACCGGTGCTTACCTCCACTCATTTATTGCTCTTTTTTCCCCCACCTGTGGAACCACTTTCCACACTCTCTTCCATTTCATTATTCCCTCCAGGTCTTCACGACAGCTGTTCACCACAATCTCAAGTCATTTCCCATCCAAAACCATGATCTTTTCCACACCCAATAAACCACCCCCCACCTCTCCCAAAATTTTGCTTCTGTATCCATCTTGTTCTGTATACCCCTTGCGTATACAGAATGTATATTATCCATTCTGTCTGTATATACTGTATACCTGTCTGCATATATGTAATGTATATTCAATGAATGTATATATATACCCCTTGCGCATACAGAATGTACAGTATATCCATTCTATATACACCTTGCGTTATCATCCTTACCTGCATTCCTTGTTTGTCCATCTCCGTGTGCCCTGCTGTTGGCGTTTCCCCCTTTCTCCTACTGTTCCTGATGTTACGTTGTGTCCTGATATATTCTGTGACCTAGCTCTTCCATGAGCCTTGACCATGTATGAAAAAAAATTACAAAAAAAAGTGTAATTTGTTCAGGGTGCAAGTGATAACTCACCAACTCGTCGTAAAGGGAACCACGGGGTCTTCAACGTCCACCAATAACCGGTGCTGACACTTCATAGCTGCGTCCAGATTCAAACCCAGGCAGGCTAGCTCAAAGGCGAGGAGTTCATACCTATCATGCTGGCGTTCAAACTTGCATTCAGTCCAGTTAGTTTATGCCTACATTATGTTTCTTTTTTCGGGAAGTAAAACCACTCTTTACAGAGAGTCTTTGTTCCGAAACACGAGGATAATTCATTCTGAGTTTTAAATTATTGCCCTGGAGCCATGTATGACAATAGGCGGTTGGTAGTAATATTGTTTTTCAATTTAGGCCAGAAATGCCAATTACATGGTTCAGTGCCTGTGGACCCAAAGACCCATGTTATTCCCACGGGTCATAAAACACCAGTGGATGCAAACCACGCTTTGGCATCCCTGGCTGTCCTGGCACTCAAGGGCCTTTCCATCCCATCTTGCAATCGGTCCAAATAGAATATGGCGCATTGTTGCAAATCAAGCAATCTCGTGATAAAGCACACACCTGCGTGGTCGCACACACTGACCATGTTGAAAAGGAATTGCCCACTTTCATGTTACACTTACAAATACATCAATTGGGAAATTGCAATGAGGATTGCCATGAACTCTTTGAGCCATCTTCTTCCAGGTTCGATTCCCAACCCGACCGTTAAATGTTGGATCGACATGTACTTCGCGGGGATGTTGTTGCATCACGAAGCGCACCTTTGGTGGACGCTAAGCTGGGAATTTCATCCGATAGCATCAATTGAAAGACGTTGACGATCCCATAGTGTTCTTTGCAAAGGGTGGGATAATTTTCACCTGTAGACAGAGGATTCCAAAATGATTGCCCAAAATCAGCTCCGTCTGGTTTTTCTCGCCAATACCTGAAAGTTCGACTTGGGGAAAACTTTTCATAAGGTCGATGCCACACAAGAAGTAGTAGAGGAGTGTTTCGCCATGCATTAAATGTGATTTCGCTTCGAATGTTGTCGTTGTTAGAAGTTGAACGTGAGATTGTACTTTCATTCCTCCATTCATGTACCATGCTTGCCCCCCATGCAGTGCTGGTTTTGCTAAAGCGGTTTCCTTTTTGCGAGTGTTACAATCCTGGATAGGTCACTACTCCGAGGTCGGATGCCAAACTGAAGATGTAGGAATTGGTAACTTGCTCATTGTGCCGGCAATAGCTCGTCTACTCTTCGCGAAGGACACCTTGGGATCTTTAACATCCTCTAACTAGTGCTGGCAGACGGGATGCCCGGTTTAAAGTCCCTCCGAGGGATGGCACAAGCACTCTGAGCAACCCTGTATGCAAAGCACCAGGGTGACAGTTTATAGCCGGGTGGACATTCAAACCTAGTTGAGACAGCTCAAAGGGAGTGTGCACAAGTTCTCGACTATCCCACCAGTGATTTTATTATCCAGTGCTCAAAATTCAGGGCCACCATCAGTCATTGTCATTGTCAATGTTGTTGATAAGGGTATTTATCACCACCCTCAACTTTTTGTCCTATACGTTTTCACCAGGTATGTGTGTATGCTCCTCGCCAATCCTTGTTTTGGTTTCACTCCAAACAGAAACCAAAACAAACATCCTGACAAAAGGTAAATTTAAATACGGGTAATAAATTATCATATCCTTGGCTTTAATCTCAATAATATAATACCCGACCTGTGTAAAACCAACAAAATGGCAATATGTGGTCAAATCACACTTCAAAAAGTAGTATTATTATGATACCAAGCTTTCTATGTCCCTGTTTGACTAGATGTTGCTTCACAGCATGACTGATAAGATGAGCCAAACGTTAGTGTTTTGCTTTTCATTGACAGTGCCACAAAAGCCTGGTGTTGGCTCATGGCTTGGGATCTTAGGGTCCTGAGTTTGAGCCCTATTGTCTGCTGAATTACCACCAGGTTGGGTTGACTCAGCCTGACATCCTTTTGAAGTTGGTCAAGTGAGTACCAGTGTACTGGTATAGGGGCAAAGCATTGGTGGCACAGTGGTGCCCCACCCAACAAAATGATATTTACCTGGCAGCCAAGCTGCCAAATGGAAAAAGAAGACAGTGTCATCGGCTCATGGATTAGTTTGTACATCTATACTAATGTATGTGTGTGTGTGTGTGTGTGTGTGTGTGTGTGTGTGTGTGTGTGTGTGTGTGTGTGTGTGTGTGTGTGTGTGTGTGTCAGTGTGTTTCCTCCATAACTCCAAAACTATAAAACCTAGCAGCCTGAAACTTTGTATGTACACCAAGAAAACTCCAAGGAAGTGCAAGAGTGAAAATTGGGTGTTTGGGTTAAATAAAACACCCTTTTTGAAGATAATCAACTGCCTTATTTAATTATATCCTTCATCAGACACATCCTCAGCCACCTCGCTCTCTGGAGACTTGAGGCATATCCTAGTTTACCTTGCTGGGGTTTTAAGGCGTTTCCTGGGTTACCTCGCTGGGGTCTGAAGCCGCCATGTTTTTTTTTTGGCTTGCTCAACCATGCCTCGACTTGGAACAGGCCACAACGATTTCTTAATGATAAAGTTTTTTTTTCATTTTCCTCACTCATATTATCGAATGCCTGTTCATCATAGATATGAATTGCTGGGTACATTGCAATGCTTATAAACGCCTGGAGATGCCAGTGTTCTCGACTGTATTTCAATTCCGCACGTGCCATAACCTCGAGAATCTCTGAAACGAAGAAGAATTGCAAAATATAAGCACGAGGTTTGAACTTAGCAGCAGTTCCGACTGAAAACATAGTGTTCATTTGTCTAATTTGGACATCGTTTGGACATTCGGACATACTGTAGCTATCGCTTGCCAAGCCAGTCGTCCTTTGCAGCCATTTAATTGGAATGCTTGCTCGAGTGCTTAAGCCACTTGCCGAGCACCTTACAGTTGACGGTGGTGCAGTTGGTGTTCTGCTCGGGATGTACATTCAGCAGTTGCTACAAGGTAGAGGTACGTGGTGCATATAGGTATATTTTGGGACTCTAGGCGAGTGTGTGTGCACGCTATGTTACAGGCGCCATGGCAGCAAAGTTTCATCCCATATCTTATGATCATGAAGGGTGGTTGAGATTTTAACTTATAACCTCAACAGCGTACGAGTGATCACATTTTCCTTTGTCCTCATGTCTGTCTCTAAAGAATTGGTTACTACCTCTGCCACCAAAGGTGGGAGGAGGTTACATTTTCAGCCCTTTCTGTCTGTTTGTTTGTGTGTTTGTTTGTGTGCAGGATATCTCAAAAAGTTGCTGACGGATTCAGATGAAATTTTGTGGGCAGGTTGTGTGTGTGACAAAGAGGAACTGATTCGATTTTAGTGAAGATCCGGATCCGGCTACTAGAATTTTTAAAGTGATTCTTCACCATTGGGAGATCGGGCCAAAAATGATAAATCGCACGATATCTCTTTCATACATCCTGGGTGATGCAGGTTGTAGTCAAGTTTCTTCAGAATTGTTTGTGTAGTTTTAGAGAAGAACCCCCCCCCCCCCATAGAGTTCCTTGCACCTCGATTTTTGTAATGGCGTGGACAAACTTTGGTATATCACGGGTGATGAAGGTTGTGGTCAAGCTTCATCAAAACAAGAATATTTTTGGAAAGTTAATTTGGTGGTAGCATTCATTGCCTCCACCACCTTTGAAGGTTATGTTTTTACCCCTGTCTGTGAGCAGGATATCTCGAAAGATTATGGACAGATAATGACAAAGCTTGGTGGATGAGTTGGGTAGGTGACAAGAACAAGCCGATTCGATTTTGGTTCAGGTTCAGATGCAGATCCAATCTATCAATGAGATACAAAACGTCAACCGTTCAGCCTGGTGGAGGTATGGGCTACACTGAGTGCCGTTCTAGTTTTCCTCTGTTTAAGCTTCCCCATGTTTGATGACAAACTGACCACTGAGCCACTTGAGCTTGTCAATGAAGACACTGGAGAAGGCCTTCGCTTTGTCGGCTATCTTCTCTGCCACAGTACCTGACAGCATTTGTCATGTTTTACAACTGAAATTATGCTTTGCTATTTTTGCAGGATCTTTGTTTTCCATGTCTGAACAACGTCTTCTTTGTGGGCAACATTCAAACTTCAGATAAGGTTGCAAATATCGCTCTTTGGCATATAGGAAGTGATAAAACGAATCCACTTAAGTCTCGTGCCGATAATCAACAAGACAATGGTAATGGAATGTATAATCACTGCTCAATGATCATCCGTTTTGGCCTCTGTAATGGCCACTTAACTCTGGGCACCCTGCTTTTGCTAACACAATAAATGGACACCCTTGATCTCAAGCAGAGGGTCATGTCATTGCCATCTCATGTGCTTTTGAATAATTCTGGCATCTGACTTTACTTCTATACTCTCAACTGTTGAGATTCATGGCCCACCACTCTCCTGGCCAGCTGACCCCATCCTCACATGAAAGCAGCATGTGGCATGTGATGTCACCAAGCTGTGATGTCACCATTGCCTGATCTGGAAGCTTGCAGCCAACGGTGAAATGTACTGGTCCGATTGTCCTCCTCGTTTATTTGCAATCCAAGTCGATCTTGATAATTTATCTGTAATCCAGATCAATTTTCAATCCCACTTTGCTGATTAGTACACGGTCTGTTGGATTGTATCCCGACCATCAAGAAAATATGTAGCTACACCAAAGTCCGCCAACCTGTGTAAACATTGAGTCCTAGTGCACAATCTGGAACATATGGCCTGGACAAATGAAATGCACACATTCTGTCTCACAAAGGACTGGGTGGCTTATTCACCTATTACTTTATGCAGCGAGAAACTCGAGAAAGGACAGTCTCTGGAACTCATTAGTTTCACAATCAGTCATGACCTATTTTGGCCAAATCACAAAACCAAGCTGGCCTCTAAAGGTAAGTACAGTCAGGGAATAATTTGGTGTGCCAAGGCCTTCCATGTCATTTGGCATTTGTACTTAGTGCAATGGGGCATGATTCTCTTATGAAGGCTGAGATTGCAGAAACACACTGTCAATGCGTTAGTGTGGTGTTGAAGGTCCTGGGCGTGATTGTAATCTCTCATTAAAAGGAAAAGACTTTGGGCCTCCTGATTTAACAAAACAGCAGTTTCATACAGGCTATTTCTGGGTGTTGCACAAGCTCTCATAGTCATTCACCCAAAACCCTGTTCCACAGGTGTGCATTTGTTCATTCATTTACTTGAGGTCCAACTTTTCATTCATAAGCTCACTGCACACCAGCGCTCCATTATCCCTTGTTACCTCCGCCACCGAAGGTGGACGGAGGTTATGTTATGTTTTCACCCCTGTCTGTTTGTTTGTCTGTGAACAGGATATCTCAAAATGTTGTGGACGGATTCAGACCGAATTTAGTGCAGAGGTTGGGTGCATGATACAGACAACATTATTCGATTTTGGTGAAGATTCGGCTCCGGATGATGGAATTTTTAAAGTAATTCTTCACCATTGAGAAATTGGGCCAAAAACTATGAAAAGCACGATACCTCGAGAAGTTGTGGACGAGTTATGACAAAACGAGGTGGATGAGTTGTGTAGGTGACAAGAACAAGCAGATTAAATTTTGGTTCAGGTCCGGTCCAGATCCGGACTCTCAGTGGGATACAAAATGTAAACTGTTCAGCCTGGCGGAGGTATGCGCTCCACCGAGTGCTGTTCTAGTTTATCTCAGTTTTGAAAAGACAACCTGCCCTTATTTCTCGCTTCGAGCCTTCAACATGGCTCGATGTTGTGCAACCATACTAACACTCCCTCTCAATTATATACCAATCCTTCCAGCTTCAGCTCCTCTCGTACACCTACCTGTTCTTTCTTATCTTTCTACAACTCCTCAATCTTCCTCAATCCCCAATAGAGCAACGTACTCCATATGCTGCTTGTGCTTGCAATTTTAAAAATTGGATTGTCCGTACATGTACTTTTTTTTTGATGACAAACACTCATGATGACAGATCTCCATCCCACCAATGTTTTGCCTGCATACACTTTGCCCTGTTTTTTTTTTTTTTACTTCTTCTTTCGTACACAGCACAACCATCATTGGCTGGGGCAACGGCTGTGCCACTGATGCAATGCCCTCTTGTAGGTTATGTTAAGAGTTTGTAAGTTGTTCAAGGTGCTAGCGATAACTCGCCTATTCTTCACGAAGGATACCGTGGGATGTTTAACATCCACCAACTAATGCTGGCAGATCGGACGCCCAGTTTAACATCCATCCAAGCGATTCCACACAGATTGATGAGTCACTCTTCCTTTGAGATGTCAGTATAACAGACGGTGTATAGCTGGACCGAGATTCGAGATTCTGGGGTGAGTGTGACTACCACCGCTCGCTTGTGTTAACATGAAATTGAAGGAACTCGACAACTCACATCCACGGATATTTCTTGTATTCCCTACATTTTTGTGAGTCCGATTTGCATCTAGGAACACAACAATTATGGATAACAATTTTGAAATTGCCACTCTTTCGTATAAATCCTGAAGATTATGGCTAAAAGACTATTTGACTTCGACATTTTGTCCAAGCAATGGCAGGTTAAAAACACTCCATCTTGCAGATACGAATCGCTGAAAACGTACACACAGCGCATGCACAAAAGGCATCATTTGCATTCACACATCATTTTGAAACTCCCGTATTACCAGCCACCCACCAGCCTCGCAACAGTGCCTGTGACGCAATGTGCAGCACCGATGTTGAGCACCATGACACATTGGCACATCACCTTGCTTGCCCTCAATCAGGGATGTCCATGTGAGAGGACAAAGATTCTTTCTATTCCCCCATGGTGTGGAGAGGAGGTGGATTGGAAGGGCATGCCTTGGTGTGAACTGAAACGCTTCTCTCTCACTCGATCCCCACCTAGTTTGACACAGAAGAACAAATCAACAGGACACCTCACCTTCCCTATACTCCACTGGTATTCCAGTAGCACAAAACTCTACACAATCTCCCTGGTGATGCACAAAACAGGCTGAGTTATCCCTATCCACAGGTTCTTAATACAAGGAGAAAAATCCTATAAACTAAGTGAACACAAACAGGGGTCGAAATCATAATCATAATAACTGACCCCCTCCTCCCCTCCCCATCCCCCCATCAATGTAACACTACAATTAATGGACAAATCAATAACCAAACTAAAGTGCTACAGGATTGAAAACATCTGCTGCAGATTCCTCTGGGTTAACAGCGATAAAAGCCTGTGCTTTGGACTTGGCCAACATTTGGCTTTAAATACCAACCAAGAGGGCTCCAATAAAAAAAAAATTAAAAAAAACACAATCACGTTAACTTGAACTTCAAATTAATGCATTGTAAACATTAATTCCATCTCTGCTTTTTTAATCCGACTTTAACTTCAAGTTAATGTTAACTTCATGATAAATCATCAGGTTCAGTCATACCCAACCTACTGTGGACAGTCATTATCCCATTGCCAAAGTGTTTCACGCAGCAATGGAAATGAAAACTCAAAAAGATAAAACTCCATTTTGCTTCCCCTCCCCCCCACCCACCGAAAAAACAACATCTTGCACTTCAGGCCGATATATAATCAAGACGTGAAATGTGATGTTATAATTACTGCAGCAGTCGGCATGCCAGGGGTGGTGGGAAATGGAGAAAACAATTTGTCCAAATAAAATTTTAATGACAAACATTGTCTGAAATCATATGTAGTGGTGTTTATCAGGAAAGGTATTTCTACCTTGACTGTACTGCTGTCTGCTCTCGGTAGTAACTCCCTCCTCGGTGGCAGCAATTAGACGAAAAAGCAAGAAACCAAAGAGGTTTCGGGTCAGCATGTCTGCTCCTCGATGAAAAATGTGAGCAACTGAGAACACAATTAAAGTGTCAAGCAGCAAGGCACACCTTTTACAAATAGAGTCTACCTGCAGGCAAGCTCATCAAAAAGAAGCCTCGGTGCTCCAATGGTTCTTTTTCATTCTCGTGGAGCTCAGGTGTTCACCAAGGCTTTTTATAACCCTCAGAATGAATGCGGCTCACAGTGCTGGACCTTATGCTAATCCCTGCGCAGCCACAACTGAACCGCAGTGCAGCAAGCTTGAATGTGTGTCCTTTGTGCCCCTTCAAACGTTCGTTTTCCTGATGATTTCTTCCTTTACTGTTTCATGAGATTGAAGTGAAAAAGATAAATAACGAGAGATGTATCAATATGTAAGTTATCAAGGACCACAACAAACATGGAGGTGTGTGCAAACCGGCATTTTAAGGATAAGTCTTGTTCGATAAAGACAAATAAAACGAGATTACACAAATCTAACAAGAAGGGCACTCGGTGGAGCGCATACCTCCGCCACGTAATTCCTGATCCACGACAACATATCGGGTCCAATACATTGATGAAATATCATGATGTGTATCGTTTTTGGTCCCATCTCTCAAAGGTGAAGAATGACTTCAGAATTAAATAAATCTCGTATCCAGATCCGGATTCGGATCTTCATCAAAATTTAATCAATTCTTCCTTATCACACACCCAACGTGTACACCAAGTTTCGTCCGAATCCGTCCACAACTTTTTTAGATATCCTGCACACAGACAGACAGACAGACAGACAGATAGACAGACAAACAAACAAACATACTTGGAGGGGTGAAAACATAACCTCCTTCACCTTGGGTAGCAGAGGTAATTAAACCCAGGTGGCTAGGATTATATATTTTAAAAAATCAACTCCTCCCTCCTATGCTCTTCTCGCCGAAGAAGCTGCATAAAGCAACCACGAAAGGCTACCAAGGTAGGTCCTTTGCTGTTTCAAACCCTTCCCCAAGTTCCTCCACAGCTGTCAAGACGTTCACAAATCGAACATACATGACAATCCCAATGCAACACACCCCCTCAGCGTACTTATTGGTGCAAGACATTAATTTCAGCTTCTAATTTTTAATGGATTTGTAAAAAAAATTCTAAAAACACGTTTTCACTCTGAAGGTTCCGATACACTATTGTGCAAACGTGTGAGTCACATTCAGGAGTTACAATGTACGGATGTTTTCGGCATCAACAATTTACTTTAAAATCAGCCACTCTGGTTTTCTACTACTAACTCAATTCAGCTCTCGTCCCCTTCTGTCCTTTCAATGGTCTGAGCGCCCTCCTCCGAGGTTTTTGCAGAACACACGTGTTCTCCCAGCAATTCACTTCTAGTGAAACTCCCAAAAATACAGGCTCACCGCTCCCCTCCAATCACACACACACACACACACACACACACACACACACACACGCACACACACACACACACACACACACACACACACACACACACACACACACACACACACACTCCTCGTTTCTCTCGCTGGTGGGAACCAACGACCTCAATCTGTTTCACAACCATGCTCATGAACTTTTCTATCCTCATTAACCCTCCCCACCCTACCAATTTGTTTCCAGGTTATTGTGCTTCTTTCCCTCAATCCTCCTTCCTGATTTCTGTTTCATCCCCCATTTTCCAGATCCTTATGTTGATCTGGTTGTGCTTGCGTCCAACTTGCTCGCTGACTCATCCTCATCTTCTTCTTCCTCTTATTCTTCTTCCTTTCCTCTCCCTTGTTCTCTTCTTCTTCTTCTTCTATTCCTCTTCTTCCTCTCCCTATTCCTCTTCTTCTTGTTCTCCTTCCTCCTCTTCTTCTTGTTTTTCTTTCTCTTCCTCTTCTTCTTCTTCCTCTCCCTATTCCTCTTCTTGTTGTTATTCCTCTTCTTCTAATTCCTCTTCCTCTTCTTCCTCTTCTTCTAATTCCTCCTCCTATTCTTCCTCTTCTTCTTCTTCTTCTTCTTTTAATTCCTCTTCTTCATCCTCTTCTTCTTCTTCTTCTTCTTTTTTTTCCTCTTCTTCCGCTTCTTCTTCTTCTTCCTCTCCTTTTTTCCTGCTCCTTTTCTTCTTCCTCTCCCTCTTCCATTTCATCCTCTTCTTCTTCATTTCAATTCATCCATTCATCCTTCAAGTATGCCTGTTGTGTTCCTCTACCCTGATGTTAGTGTATGTGATATATCCACACATTTTGCTCTATTGTTCTGTCGTCTGTTTTTTCTCTTCCCTCAGTGTCGACTTTTTCTACAAATTAAGATATATATAAATTAGTCATACGCCACAGTATATTTTAAGAGGTGTATAAGTAGGGATGGTGTGCGGATTACCGCTCTGTTCTTGTAGCCTTTTTTACACAAGGAATCGCAGGATGATCATCGTTGTGTAATTCGCTTCGTAAACCTCAGAGAGACGTGTAAAACGTACCGAGTGTTGATTGGTTTGAAATTCCCAAACAGCTGGTCGGTGTGTGCGCCAGTCCGGCGTCACACGCTCGTTCATAAGGTCAGAGGGTCGAGGTGTCCCAGGGCATGGCAGGTTTTGTCATCCGGCGCGGCGTTCGCACAGGTGAGTGTGAGTGAGAGTGTGTGAAAGAGGCGAATTCCCTGTTATCGGAGCTTTCGTGCGCTGAGTGTGCCGTTCGTGACTCGTGTGCAGGTGTGGGTCTTCGTGCGGCGTACACTCCGATATCTGCCTCTGTACGGACCGCGATGCGTACCGTGTCCGGTTGGAACGGCCTCGACACGTTGCTGGTCACGCAACCGAGGCCGCACGTCCTGCACGTCGAGATGAACCGGCCGGACAAATTGAACGCCATGAACAAGGCTTTTTGGCGGTGAGACCGGCGGTCGTGGTGGAGTGGGATTCACTGGTTAAAATGTTAATTATTTTAACTGTTTTTATTTTTAACATGAATCTAGGTGGTTGATTTAAATGTTGTGTTGTGTTTTAAAAAATATATATATATTTTTGAACGTGCATACGTAATGGATCTTAACCTGAAAGCATCTATCTATAATTCCAGCTGTGTGTGTGTGTGTGTGTGTGTGTGTGTGTGTGTGTGTGTGTGTGTGTGTGTGTGTGTGTGTGTGTGTGTGTGTGTGTGTGTGTGTGTGTGTGTGTGTGTGTGTGTGTGTGTGTGTGTGTGTGTGTGTGTGTGTGTGTGTGTGTGTGTGACCGCTGTTTCTCGACAACCGCTGGTCCGATCTAATTGAAACTTGCCAGATATATTGCTGGGGACCTGAGAATGTGCCTTTTCAAGGTTTGATATTAATTGGACAAGTGCTTCCCAAGTTATGGCCATTTATTTACCAACCAATGACAGGAACCGTTGCTGCGGCCATTTTTTTTTTATCAACCAATGACAGGAAGCGTTGCTGCGTAGCCGTGGTCGATGGGGAAGAGAAACTCAGCCGCGTTCGCCATTACGGGTCCTCTCCTCTCCTCTCCTCAAAAGGCAAAATACGTTGGCGCGAATTTGTTAATTGGCCATTAAAAGCCTCCGTATTCTAGCCCTGGACGAGAAAACAAAGAAGAAGCGCCGTTTCCTCAGCGATGTTGTTTATGAAGAGGTGCTAATGAGATAAAGGTGTGTACAATGTACATGGAGACAATTTTTATTATTATTTATTTATTGAAGAATAATTGTTCCGAAAATAATTTATCAAAAAAACTTCACAACTTTTTTTTTGTTTCCAATTGTCAAAACGCTCTGGCCTTTGGAAGTGTTAAGGAATTCAGCTCCACTCAACATGCTTGCCAACGAAATACATCTCAATTTGGTGGTAAAAACTATTCACAACGATGGGTTTCCTTACTCATTGCTCTGCAGTCTGCATTCAACCCCTTCATTTGTCATCTCATTGACCTCATTTCATCTATCTATAATTCCAGCAATCTCTGTGTGTCTGTGTTTCTGTGTGTCTGACCGCTGTTTCCCGCCAACCACTGGTCCGATCTAATTGAAACTTGCCAGCTATATTGCTGGGGACCTGAGGATGTGCCTTTTCAAGATTTGATATTAATCGGACAAGTGATTCCCAAGTTATGGCCATTTATTTACCAACCAATGACAGGACACGTGCTGTGTAGGTGTGGCCGATGCGCTATTTAGTTACCAATCACAGGACACGTGGCTGTGTGGGCGTGGCTGCGTAGGCCAGTGCACGGCCGGCCGACGATGACGTCGCGTGCCGTGCTGGTTACGATGGGGATCGATCGGTGCCTTAGTTACCGTGGGGTAGGAGTGCCAATGGTAAATGGCAGCGAATGTCATGGCAAGCAAAGACAGGGAGGTAAACTTGATTTTAATTAACTCTGTGTGTAAGTATCACAGCAGTTGTTACTTCAATGCAAGTGATAATTCGTTGTATGATGTGAACATTCCGTACGGGCACGCACTACTTTTGGATAGTGATGACTTACTGTATTCTAATAATTTCTTGATTGCTTATCCGCATTTATAGATAAACACAATGCCCCAATCCAGTCATCGTTTATGAGAGCGAAGGAATGGCCTGTGTGGTTGTTGGAAAGTTTTTTTTTTTTTTTTTTTTTTTTTTTTTTTTTTGCATGTACGGCCACGCACATATGGGCATGCGAGAGCGAAGGAACGGCCTGTGTGGTTATTTCTGGCAAGCAGTTTTAAAGTGTGTGTGTATATATGTATATGTATATATATATATATATATATATATATATATATATATATATATATATATATACACATTTTTTTTTTTTTTTTTGCATGTACGGGCATGCACTAGTACTTGAAATGGAGGGAAAAGTTCCTGTATTATGGTTGATGAGTACGTTGAGTGGAGGGTGTTTTGTGCTAATTTCAAATTAACCAGTTACAGTCCAACATTCTCACGTGACTCGCTTAAAAAGTATAATTTTCTATCTATAATACCAGCTGTGTGTGTGTGTGTGTGTGTGTGTGTGTGTGTGTGTGTGTGTGTGTGTGTGTGTGTGTGTGTGTGTGTGTGTGTGTGTGTGTGTGTGTGTGTGTGTGTGTCCGCTGTTTCTCGACAACCACTGGTCCGATCTAATTTAAACTTGCCAGGTATATTGCTGGGGCCCTGTGGATGTGCCTTTTCAAGGTTTGATATTAATCGGACAAGTGGTTCCCAAGTTATGCCCATTTATTTACCAAACCACTTGACAGGACACAGTGCTATGATGTCACGATTGACATCACAATTCTTCATTTTTATTTTATTTTTTTGCACGTACGGCCACACACATACGGGCCCGCACTAGTTATATTAAAACGCTAAGCCATATTTGTGCACGTATCTCCTCCGAAACTGCTGGACGGATTGTCGCCACTTTCGGCATGCGGTGCTCTGTGGTCTAATGTACAGCATGGGCTATGTGAGATTGCGTTAGACGGACAGGTTTGGAAATTTTTGGCGATTTTCTAATTTTTACGTTCGTTTGCATGGCGACGTGTGACGTCACCGCTGAGGCATAATTCCGTCATGACATCATCGGTCATTCGCTTACGTCTGTCGTCGACAGACCGTCACCGCTGAGAGGCGTAATGTCACTCCTAGAAAACAGTGTCTGCAACGTAAAACCCTCTTCTGCACATGCTGACTACCTCAGAAGATGCATATCACACAAAAAATGTAACAAACATTGTATATAAAGAAATTCGATAAATCGCATTGTCAACACTGGATATATTGACGTCCTAACGAACCCTCAGTTTAGAAACTTCTCGTGGAGTGTGGGTTTGGCTTGTGCTAATTAGTTCCTCATAAGGAACTTCAAGCCAGGATGAGGCCGTTGGACCCATTAACTGATCACGTCCATGCAATGGCTGCCAACCTGTGGTTATTTAGCCGTGATTCTGAGTGTCAAGCAAGGAAACAGCATGATAAATTTTGAAAGCTTTGTTATGATTGGCCACCGTGTTTTTAACCGCTGACCTCCCAGGTTAAGATAAACCATTACAACACCATTCGTGAGAAAGCAGATGCTGATGGGCCAGGCAGGGTACAACGGAGGAGAGCGATGAACCTGGTACCAGAACTCCGTCAACCCTCACATCAAGAAACACTCGGACAACTGGATATGTTGTCCCTTGACATCGACATTGAAACTGTGCACTCTGTTATTGATTTGTTTTAATAATTAATAAGATAAAGGACTTTTATCAACCATTTCATCGTGACGACTGCCATTTACTCGAAGCGACAAAAATGTACGTGGTTTGGAAATTGATATTCAGTCATTCTTTCGTATGCCACTTGTGGAGGAACAAAGAAATAAAAATTCTTACCAAGCATCGAAACACATGAACATGATTATGAAAGGTGTACTTTTGTGGTGACTGTTTGTTTGTTTGTAAAAGGCTCTGGTGGTTTACGTGTGTGCGTGTTGAGTTTTAACGTCATTCCATTCATTGTGATGAGGTGAAGCAATTTATTGCAGGTAAAGTGAGTCGGGTTTTGGGATTGGAGGTTTACGAACAATTTTTCATGTGCTGCAGGGAAATGGTAACGTGCTTCAACAAGATTGCTGATGATCAAGACTGCCGTGCTGTAGTCCTATCTGGTGCTGGCAAACTATTCACAGCAGGTATGTAAAGGCTTTGTTTCCATGATTGTCATTTGTTAGTCAGGGCCATTTTTTTATTACCTACTTTCTGTTTGGAGGATTGTGGTTGATTAATTTAATTGAAAAATGGGGGTGGTTGATTAAAGATAAAGTAGAGGAGGGAAGTGTGCGTGGGGGTGACTAAATTCCACCATGTTTACATACCTATTAAATAGATTTCCCCCGATGAGAAAGCGTTTTGAAATTTTTAACTTGGGTTTTCATATAAATAACATTTGTTTGCAAAATACCAAAAGTGATCAATCCTAGATTGGCACCACCTTGCTTTTCTCTCCAGCCATTTAAGGTGTTAACTTGCCTTTACCTTATGCCGTACCCTCTTGTGTCAACTTCTGAACTTTTTCATTTTATTATTGACGTCGTCACTCTTTGCACATCAGTCACTCGTTATTGCCATTTCACTAACAACCTATATGCCCCTTGGTGCAATAACATGATGTTCATCATTTCCATAAGCCTCTCTGACCAAGATAAATACATTCATCCATCTATTACAGAAGTAGAGGAAGCACACAGGAATTTCACTGACCTGCAATTCTCCTCTCTTTTCCATTTTTCCCCTCCTTCTGATGCATATTTATTAGGTCATCTCTATCATCTCAGTAGAGATGACCTAATAATAACAGTCTGCCCGTCCGTCCGTCCACAATCAAACCGAGTGGAGACAAATAACCAATAGTGGAATGGATAGAGGTCGATGAGACATGCACAACGATATAACTTTCGAGGTCAACGTCACGAGGCTGTCAAAGTTGCGAAAATCGTCGATTTCAAATCGTATCTCCTCCTTCATTTATCAAGAGATCAAATGTTATTGGTGATTGAGATACTACGGACTATTATCTAGAACAACACGAGCCATTTTTTTGAAATTTGCTCTCGTTCCGATTTTATAGCCCTTCAAACTTCGCTCTGATTCCCCGTATGTGCCGTTCATAAAGTACATACAAAAATAAAAGTATTAAATTAAGAACCGGAACTCTCCGAGACAAATATTACATTTGAAGCTTTTGTCAGATTTAACTTAAACAATGGAACACAAGTTTATATGCACACTTACTTTCATTTATGACATTAACATTGTCTTGAATGTCAATTTGTACTTTTATTTTCATAAATGACGTGCTGTGATATGAAAAGAAAAAGGTAAATTACACCGCTAGGGACTGCATCGTCATGACTTGCAAACATCGGTTCATAAGGAACTGCTGGCTCTGCAAGCGATTAGCGATGTATGAGGGGGGTGGGTGGTCACTCGCCTGCATACAGAGGGGGGTGGGTGGTTTTGAAACCCAGAAGTAGAGCATACGTACTTTATGAACTGCCCCTATTCCAGTCTGGCACAGAGTTACTTTCGACCTCTGGCAGAGATGACTGGCACTCCCTCTCGGGAGTATTTTTTTTTATTTTCCTCTTGCTGTTTTATTACCGACTAATCATTTATTTATTTTTGTTTGTTTGTTTTATTTCAAGCTTCAAATTAATGTATCACTCATTTAGCTCCCCTTCATCTTCATATCAGGACTTGACCTTCAGGATATGGCAGGAGACCTTTTGAACATCGAGGGTGAAGATACAGCGAGGAAATCTTGGCATCTCCGTCAGTTTATCAAGCAGTGCCAGGATAGTTTTAGCGTTTTAGAGAAGGTACGATGACTTCTCGTTGACATTGAGGTTTGTTCATGCAGTGTGCATTGTGCTTGCTGAACCGTTTGTTTATTTTCATAGTGCCTCAAACCTGTCATCGCAGCAGTACACGGAGCTTGCATTGGGGGAGGTACGTGTGTCTTCAGCAAGTCTCGCCATACCTGGCACCTCATTTTTCTCATATCATTGTTAATTTGTTGTTTCTTCATTGCATTCTCAGATTGTGATGAAATATACAGATACTGGACAAAAAATTGGAAATACTAGGGTACACGGGCCATACAACATGTATGCAAAATATGGAACTTCCACGCGTACAATCTTCCCAGCAGTCCTCTCGTTGTGTATGTTTAAGCAGTTGGTGGCACGAGTCCGGTATTAAGAGTCAGCCTGGCTGCAAGAGGAGACCTCTGACTTCCAATGTGGTGTAATTCATGGTGTGTGTTTGGCAGGCACTTCAGTGACAAAGGCTGCAGAAATTGCTAACTTATCATGAGGAACTATCTTGAAGGTGATGTCAGCCTGGGAAAAAGAAGGAAAGAAGTCATCATCAAAGGGCAACAGCATGTCGAAGTGCATACTCGGCCAGCGTGATGCACAGGCGTTGGTCCACAGTGAGACGAAACAGGAGAGCAATGTTGGGCAAACTTTGTGTAGAGTTCATCATGGACCATGAGCATCTGGTCAGACACGAACATTGAAAACGGTCAAAAGAGAACTTCACGGTGCAGGATACCACAGCTGGGTTGCTATGCACCAACCGTTCATAACACCTGGAAACACCCATTTGCGAGTCCATTGGTGCAAGAAGCATAGGCAATGGACTGCCGAGCAGTGGAGGAATGTGATATTGTCTGATTTGTCCTTCAGCATGTTCTTGACGAGTGCATGTGTGGTGACAGTTCAGGGAGTTTGACAACCCTGAGTGCTGAGTTCCAACAGTAAAAGGTTCTGGTGGTTCCATAATTGTGTGGGTGCATTTTCCTGGCCTTTCCTTGGTCCACTCATTCCATTAGAAGGCAGGGTTGATGTAGCACACTACATTATTGTCCTGGGTGATCATCTGCATCCCATGATGCAGCATTTCTTCCTTACTGGGAGGGGTGACTTTCAGGAGAACAATGCTCCAGTCCACAGGGCAAGTTTTGTCTCCGGATGGTTTGAGGAGCACGAGACGAAGTTACGCATCTTCAATAGCCATCCCAATTGCCAGACCTCCATCTTGTGGAGCATTTGTAGGACTCTGGAGAGGTGCATCAATGCTTTCCGCCTCCATCAAACGATGTGAATTGGAGGACTTCCTTGTGGAAGAATGGTGCCACGTTCCTGCAGAACAGTTTCAGACCCTTGTTGACTCCTTGCCACATCATGTCCATGCATGCAGTGGTCCAAGATAAAACTAAGTTGCATCATATTTCTTTTTTCTTTTCTTTTCTTTTGTCCACTACCTGTATTTTTATATGAATTGACACCATGAATACAATGCATGCTTTGATTCTTGACTTTTTGTGTTTCAGGGATTGATATGATCACTGCATGTGACATTCGACTGTGCACACATGACGCGTGGTTTCAAGTGAAGGTACATTTACTTTAAATGCATTTCTTTAGGCTAAAAACAAAGCTCCACAAAATTACAGTAATCGAGGCCTGTTGAATGTGAAAGCATACATATAAAGTAATAAAAATAAATAAGGAGAAAGACTAAAATGTCATAGCCCCCTGTGGTTTCAGTAATTTTGCTGAATGGAGTTAACGGGATAGTCCATATTATTTACAACTAAAATGGCTGCCAGTCGACCATCTTTAATCGGATCGCAAAATAAAATGAGGCGCACGTGTATGCCATCATGCACAGTGCTTTTGCCAAATTTGAACAAAATTGGATCATGCATGTCCGAGATGTGGCTGCGGACGGACGCATGCACAGGCGAGACCCTTATTCATAAGTCCAACAGGGACTAAGAAATTGGGAGTGGAGGGGGAGGATATTATGGCTGCAGTAAAGAACATTCGTAACGAGACATGGAAAAAGTTAGAATGAGCTGCAATGCAAGGAAGCAGGGAAAAAATACACGAAAGTGTAAAGCGGGGAAAAAGCAATGCTGCCAAGCTCCCCGACACGACATCCCTGCTGCCAATATCTCTTGCATTACATCCCTGCTGCCAAGCTCCCCTACACGACATCCCTGCTGCCAATCTCGCCTGCACTACATCCCTGCTGCCAATCTCACCTGCATCACATCCCTGCTGCCAAGCTCCCCTACACTACATCCATGCTGCTAATCTCACCTGCACTACATCCCAGCCTGAATCCAAGAGTACAGCATACCACACAGTGGCATTGACTTGTATAACTCAGCAGGTAGGAACACAAAACAGATCGTGCAGCCTATTCCATCAAGTCTGTTTTTATGTTGTTTTTTTTATGCAGCCATTTGCTTACCTCTCTTCTTCACTTTTAAGGCAAAATGTAGAGGTAGGGAGTTTCCAGAGGGGGGGGGGGGAAATTGTGTGAGATTAAACACGGCAGGAACCTTAATTGGTCGGAATGAAAATGTAGTTGGTTGCTGAATGCATCTCGGATTGGGAATCAATTCTGAATTTGGCCCACTGGTTCCATCATTACGGAGGCACGGCTGTGTTGCCAATGCAGTGCTCCTTCACATTCGGGAAGGAATTTGTAATTTGTTCAGGGGCGATAACTCTCTTCCTCTTCCCAAAAGATTAGGTGGGATCTTTAGCATCCACCAACTGATGTTTGCAAACGGGGCACCCAGTTTAACCACCTTCTGATGTACAGTGCAATTTGTGATTTAACACCCTGCCTGTGAAACACCAGGGTGACAGTTTATTCGCTAATGTCCAGGTTTGAATCCAGGCCAGACAGCTCAGAGGCAAGGGTGCATACCTCTCTGCTTTCCTGCAAGCCACCATAACACGATATGCATTGTTGAAGTTCAGCTCAGGGGAGGGAATAGCTTGCCCTGGTTTCCACGTAGTACATCCCCACCAAAGCACGTTGCAATTAATATTTAATAAACCTGGAGTTGGAGCACAAAAGGTGATGCTTAAAATCACGCACAGGCAAAAAACAAGCTTAACTTCCATGAGCTGAATAAAACGCTCGTGTTCAAATGATTTTTATCACACAGGTGACTCTTGAATATGCACTATCCAGAAATGTTTTCACTGGAAATTATTCAGCATCAAGCACCGAGATAAACTTGCACACCATAGCCACCTTGGTCGCAATGAAAATAACTGTTGGGCAACAGGTGAGCAGTGACAACACCAGAAGTGAATAATTCACCGCAACAATGCTGCAGAGTTGAAAGTGACCCCAATACTCGGATAGCTGTCCACACAAACTCGGCACATAATATTGTTACGGATTTGGAAGCCATTTACACACAAACGGACAGCAGTCCCCGAGTTTAGTTATCTCGATGAGTGTGTGTTTATAGTTAAGGTCCCCTTCTTGTGTCGAATGGGAATTGCATGTGTGCGCTGCGAGTTACTTTTTTAGTCAGGGTTTTTGCCATACAAATTGAGCCTCCAGCCAACCGAAACCATCACTCCTTCACTTCGCACATCGCGTCATTACACATGCGTGTCCAGCCACGTACGTGGGCGGAGATTTCCATCGCTTCAGATCGAGACTCCGCCCAGGAAGGCAGGGGCGTGCCCCTTATCCAATCACGCACAGAGGACGACTTTCCCAAGACACCTCGGCCAATGAGGGTGGAAATTGCGACAGAGCGACTTTCCCACGACACCCCGGCCAATGAGGGTGGAGATCGCCTCAGATGGCGATTTTTCTCACCCCAGACAAGAAAGGAATCAAGGAATGCCAGGTTGCGGAGCGTTGCTCGTCTTGGGGGTCGCGGGTCTTGATGCTGGCTGGTTCGTCTGGTCCTGGGTCATCGTCGTCTCTGGTCTTCTCCTTGGTCTTGGTTCGTTGGTGCGTGGCTGGTTGGAGAGTGTGGTCCCTGGTGCTTGGTGCGGCGATGAAGGTGTGGGTTTGAGTGCCCCCCCCCCCCGAACCAGCTCATCTCGTCTCGATCAGACCGCACGAGGAGGAAAGGTGTCCGACCGAATTCTTACCCTCAGCTCGCCTTCCCTCCCGAGCTGAAGGGTCAAATAAGGGCCGTGGCCACCATTTCTTTTGGGTGTGTGCGTGTGTGTCTGTGGGCCCAGTCTATAAGTAGCAATTGTTTAAGTGCCTTGTACATTGCAAATTGCATTTCTGATGGTTGGTTTAACTCTGCTCTTTTTTGTACTCCCCTGCCCCCAATAAATAAACCCCCAATTGTTCAATGTACCAGCTCATTGTTGTGCTTTCTATTATTGACCCAGCACGGTTCATGCTTGAGAACCAGTAAGCCATTGGTGCCGTAAGTTGTCATTGGGACCGGCGCGGCTCTGGTAACTCCGCTCGGTTACGCCGGATCAGAGTCGGTACCTGCGACTCGGTTCGGACAGAGGGTGTGATTTCCCGGTAATTTGACTACGTGGGTACTTAGGTATATTGAAATTTGGCTAATGACCCTACCCCACCACCCCACGCCGTCAGAGAATTGGTGATCACGGTCCTTTAAGTGGCCCGTCGACTCCGGAGTTATCCGGGGTGACAACCTTTTAATTCCGGGTGTTCGGTGGGAGACGGCTCTACTGCTCCACCTGGCAGCCGTTCCTCGCCACCGTCCCCGGCCCACAACAATATAACTACACATAACTACCAGGTGATGACATTGTGTGAATTTGAAATGCGACCTGCAGATTATCCACCTCAGCAAGAAATAGACAAAGTAAATAAGTAAATAAAAAAAACTTGCTTATCCTACTTATAATGCCAATCTAATATTTCATGTGGTTATTTTCATTCATTTTGCAAAATGACAATGGACTTTATCTACAAATGTTGTGCCCAGGAGGTGGACATAGGCCTCGCTGCTGACGTGGGAACCTTACAAAGATTACCAAAGGTCATTGGTAACAGAAGGTATGCTTGTGTTGCTGATGCAAATCTGGATGAGAAATTGAAAAATTTGCCCCTTTGGGTTTAAAGGTCACACTGACTTTGTTAATGTTTCCTCCAGTTTGGTATGTGAGCTTGCCTACACAGGCAGGAAAATGATGTCAGATGAGGCCCATTGCTGTGGTTTAATCAGGTTTGTATTTGCAGAACACATTATGGTACATAATGCTGCACATGAAGGGTTAGCTTGTAAATATAAATGTACAGTTTGGGGGAAACCAATGATCCACTGTGACAACAACATAACTTCATGTCATATTGAATGTGCTGACTTTCACATTGATGTTTTTTGTTACTCTGGGTCCTTATGGTTTGTTCTAATGAGTTGTTACAGTTTGTTCCAACCACACCAGTAAAGAAGTGTAGTAAATACTATGCAAAATATTGTTAGAATGAAGATTTTGCTCGCAACTGGCAAAGAAAATGGAAATATCTTTCCATTCCAAAACGCTCTTCTAGTTACCTCTGCCAATGAAGGTGGACGGACATTGTGTTTTCACCCCTGTCTTTTTGTGTGTTTGTCTGTCTGTGAGCAAAATATCTCCAAAAAATATGGACAGATTCAGACAAAATTTGGACATGTTTGATGTGTGACAAGGAAGAATTGATTAGATTCTGGTGAAGATCCAGATCTGGATCTGGAACCTAGAATTTTCAAGTGATTCTTCACCATTGAGCGATGGGTCCAAAAATGATACAGTGCCTTCAGAAAGTATTCACACCCCTTGAATTTTTCACATTTTGTTGCGTTGCAGCCTGATTTTGAAATGCAGTATATTTAAATTTATTCTTCAGTACGTCCATCAGTTTGCAGGAGTTTCTCCCATTCTTCCTTGCAGATTTGCTCAAGTTCTGTCAAGTTGGATGGGGAGCATCGGTCGGTGAACAGCAATCTTCAAGTCTTTCAGCAGATTCTCAATGGGATTGAAGTCTGGGCTTTGGCTGGGCCACTAAAGGACTATCACGTTCTTGTTCTGAAGCCACTCCAGTCTTGCTTTGGCTGTACACTTGAGTCATTATTCTGTTGGAATGCGTCTTCACCGAAATCTCAGGTCTTTTGCACTCTGAAGCAGGTTCTCCTCAAGGATTTGCCTGTATTTGGCTCCATTCATTGTTCCCTCTATCCTTACAAGTCTTCCAGTCCCTGCTGCTGAAAAGCACCCATATAGCATAATGCCACCACCATGCTTCAGGGTAGGGATGGTGTTTGATGGTGATGAGCTGTGCTCGGTTTCTGCCAGACGTAGTGCTTTGCATTCAGGCCAAAGAGTTCATTTTTCATCAGCAGACCACAAAATCTTTTGCCTCATGCTCTGAGTCTTTCACGTGCATTTTTGCAAACTCCAGGCATGCTGATGTGCCTTTTTCTCAGGAGTGGTTTCCATCCAGCCACTCTCCCATAAAGCCTATATTTGTGAAGTGCTGCAGAGATTGTTGTCCTTCTGGCAGGTTCTCCCATTTCAGCCAAGGAACTCTGTAGTTCTGCCAGAGTGATCATTGGGTTCTTGGTCACCTCCCTGACCAAGGTCCTCCTTGCTCAGTTTGGTCAGACGGCTAGATCTAGGAAGAGTCTGGGTGGTTCCATGTTGTTTCCATTGCCTAATGATGGAGCTCAGTGTGCTTTTGGGAAGTTTATGCACTTTAGAAATTGTTTTATACCCTTTGCAAGATCTATGCCTCCTCACAACTCGATCTCAGAGTTCTACAGACATTTCCTTGGACTTCATAGTCGAGTTTCTGCTCTGACAAGCACTGTCAACTGTGCGACCTTGTATAGAAAGGTGTTTTTTCTTTCTAAATCATGTCCAATCAATTGAATTGGCCAGAGGTGAACTCCAATGAAGTTGTGGAGACATCTCAAGGATGTTCAAATGAAATTTGGATGCACATGAGCTCAATTTGGAGTGCCATAGCGAAGCGGTTGAATGCTTTATCAACTCAAGACATTTCAGGTTTTCATTTTTAATTAACTTGTAAAAAATTTCTGAAGAAAAAATTTCCACTTTGACATTATGGGGTATTTATTGTGTGTAGATCAGTGACAATTTTAATTTATCCATTTTAAATTTAGGCTGTAACGCAACAATATGTGAAAGTCGAGTGTGAATACTTTCTGAAGGCACTGTATGTAGAATGATATTTCAAAAAGGTATGGACGGATTTTGACAAGAACCAGGTGGTTAGATTTTGGTTTAGGTCCAGATGCATAACCAGCCTATCAGTGGGATGCTGTCCAGCCTGGCGGAGGTATGCGCACTGAGTGCCGTTCTCGTTTCCAAATATCAGTTAAATGTGGAAATTAAATTCAGATTTTTTTTTTTTTTAAGTGGATCTTCATTGCACTTACTCCAATTCCCTTTCTTTCCACAAGTCAAATTTTCCAAGACAAGGACAGCATGATGGATGGGGCATTTGAACTTGCATCAGAAATTGCAAGCAAAAGCCCTGTTGCTGTTCAAGGAACAAAACGCAACCTTCTGTACTCCAGAGACCATACAATTCAAGATTCCTTGGAGTATATGGTACATTAATTTTTGTTTATATTGTTGGTCTGAAAATATTTATGATTTTGATGCGACGTAATTCTCTTTTTTTTCTGCTTTATTGCATCTCTCACATAATGTCTTTAATCGCACCTGACTTTAAAAAAATTTAAATCCCAATTTGCAATGCATATTTGTGTTCCATCAATCGTCCTGTTTTTTTCCAACTTCAGTGACAATTCACCCCACCTCCTTAAATTGACCTCTTCCTATCCCCTCTCCTTACCCCTCCCATCTTGGCACCTCTTCACTCTCTTCTGCTTCAGTATCAGCTCCTCCTCTGTTGTCCCAAAGTGTGTGGTGTTCTAACAGCTGTGGGCTCCATTCTAACCAAACAGATGTCTCACTTTCTCAATCAGTACACTCCTCAACTCAAACATGCTCCTTCCTTCCTCTCAACACACCTCCCCCTCTTCACAACCCCTCAAATCTTATACCTCCCCCTGTCTGCTCCCTTCTTCACCATACCTCTACCAAATCTCATTCATCACCTCTCCCATCACCCTCCTGCACCTTGGCTGTGCCTGCTCTCATTGTCTCCCCTCCTTCTCAAAGCAACCTTCCCTCTCTTTCCCCCTCCAAGCTGGCCTCTCAACTTTCTCAAATACTCTCCCCTCACCCTTTTCTCTTTAATCTTCCCCTCACTCCCCCTTCCCAAAGTTACCCCCTCACATCCACAAAGCTGCCTCCTTCCCCCACCCTCTCTCTCCCATCTCATCACTCCACCTCCTCCAATCTTCAACTGCCCTCTGCCCCCTCTCTAATTACTCGCCACTGTACCTCAACCCATCACCACAGAGCCTTTTCTCCTCATCCGGCCCTCTCCCATAGCTCTTCTGCAATCCCCACACTCTTTCAACAACTCTCCTAACCTTCCCCTCCCCTCCCTCATCCTACCCTCCCCTGCACTCAAAACCTCCTCCTCTCCCTCTTCCTTAACAGTGTGGACCTCAAACATATGGGGCCTTTGCTTAAACCTGACAGATCTTTCCTACAGGTTGCCACTGACAAACCAGACTTTATCTGCTGAACTTTCCTCCTTCAAGACATCTCTGACTCCCCAGTATCTCTTCCTGGTTACTCCCTCCTCCAGTATGACAGACTTGGCCTCATCCTGGTGGTGGAGTTGCTCTCTTCATCAAAGACTATTCTTCACTCACCTTGCACTGCCCTCTCTCCCCCACACCACCAGGAATACCTCTGGCTCCAGCTTCCCTTCCACTCCCACCTCATGTTTATTTGTGTTGTCCCGTCCACCAAACAGTGATGATTCCATTTACATCCCGCTCTCCGAAAACATGAACCAACTTTTATCCTCTCTTCACAACTCTCTCTTCCTCGTATGTGGTGACTTCAATTGGCTGGGTGTGGGTACCTCTCTCAGCTGCCATGACATTTCAGCAAAAGAATTCTGTGACTCATTGGGACTGACACAATCTGTCAACTTCCTGGCCCGGATCTCAACCAATGGTATTCTATCTCTTCTGGATCTGATTTTGACCAATTTCCTGAAAACATCTGCTGTTCTTTCTCCGCTCCAATTGGTACCACATAATTGTCAAAGTAGACATCTCTGGCTGTTGTTGGAGAACTACCTCAGCGCCGTCGAGTCTGGCATTTCAATCAGGCCGACTGGCAGGGTCTCCAAGCAGCAATCAAACTTCCAGACTGGTCTCTCATCTCGACTTCCTCTGACATCAATTCATCCTGGAAATTCTTTCAAAGAAACTTGCACTCTCTCATGCAAAGATTTACCCATCTCGTCTTCAGTTGTCCTACCATTCCTCCTGCCCATGGTACACAGAAGCTTGTGGTGAGACAGTTGTTCTGAAACGACTAGCCTTCACTTCATGGAAGGCTAATCCAACTGAAGGCAATCTCAGTTCCTTCCATAAAGATCGGAACAAGTGTGTACCCTCAGGAGAGCCAGACAAAAAAAAACTTTTGAATCTCAAGTCTGAACTCTCAAACCTGTATCCCTCCTCTAAATCCTGGTGGCATCTCGTTACCTCCACCATCGAAGGTGAATGAGGTTATGTTTTCACCCCTTTCTGTCTGTTTGTCTGTGTACAGGATATCTCAAAAAGTTGTGGACAGATCCAGTTGAAATTTTGTTATGTATTTATATGTATATGTATATATGTATATATATATATATATATATATATATATATATATATATATATATATATATATATATATATATATTTTTTTTTTTTTTAATTGATAGCGTTGTGATTATAATCATATAATATAAGAGAGGATTACAAATAATTATTTGTCTTCATGCGGGATTTCCACATTTGTTTGTCTTGTTCCTATAAAAGTGTTTTATTTCCCAGTGCCTGTGTGTCTGCCTGCTGTTCTTCCTACATTAAAACCATTCTGGTTCTATTGGTAAACCCTTGAGGTCTAAATTTGGAGAATTGTAATCCTGATAAATGTAGAGAATCTATCACCACTCAGGGTGGTCTGTGTCATTTTCAGCCTCAAGTTAGATGACATTGGCACGTGCGATTCACATTCAGCATTGCTTGCAGTATTGGGCGGGGGCTCTCCATGTGACAATATATTTGTCTTGGAACAATTTTTCATAAGCACTCATAATTACATTTTTGTTGCACCAACCTTTCAGAAAAGCTGTTTTTGTTGCATCATATACTTATGATGTTGTCAACCCCAAAAGGCAGATGGGGACCTTGATCCATGATTCATTGCTTGAGGGGCTTTGAGTTGGATGATGGGTGACATTGACATATATTTTTAGATTACTTATGTGATTTTATATTTATTTATACATATTCTATTCTCTCTCACTCTCACTTTTCTATTGATGCAGTTCTTTTATTTAAGGCTTGGTCTCAATGAGGACTGTGTCGTCCATGACTGAAGCCTTCAACATTAAAAAAAAAAAGATTACAAATCAAAATAGGAGTATTTTGTGATTCATCTCAACAAAACATTATCCTCGGGCTCGGCTGATTCAAACATTTAACTAGTACTACATGAAATATAAAACTAAACTCGACAAATTCAAAGCATTGAACTCCAAATTAATTCATACAATAATAAAATGTATATTTCAGTAGTAACAGTGAAGAGCACCAATATTTACAATATTTTAATTATTCACACCTTGTGAGGTTGGCCAGGGAAAGTTTCTGGCCCAAGTCTTTCACAAACCAGCTGAGCAGAGTGTAGTTACTGTAGTAGAGAGTAGAAAAATCGTGCAAATTATGATAGAAGCATCAAATTTGGCTTTTCTGTTCTGCAGGGCTTTCCTGCCGTGAAAACACGGGCAGTGTCAGGTCAGGTTAGATCTGTTACCTGCTACGTGTACCATGTAAACCTGTTCCATGGTCGGGTTGTCGGCGACTAAACCGTCTCCCCCACCAGGTTTTCTGGTGAGGAGGGTGCTTAGATATGGACACCCAGGAGGATTAAAAACAAAACCTGTCAAAGGGCGGAGGAGCTCCTTGTGAGCCAACGGCCATCCATATCTAGTGCCCAACTGTGTCTGCGGACGTCCTCCTGCAGTTGGGTTACTTTTTTATTAGGAGGTTGGTGGCAGGATTTGCACTCCGGCCACCATAAAACCCTTCATAACGCAAAAAAATTTGAAAACCCACTCCGTGGGAGTACCTCCTGTGCAGCTTCCCTTCGCAGGGCAGCTCACCCGATGACGGGATTGGGGCAAAGCCTTCGGGACCCCCAATCTTTGATGAAAGGAGGGAAACCACAGGGTAACATCCCTGGGTCATATTGCCGGAGAGTGTCGGAGTGGTGCTGAGGTGTCGTCCACCAGATGGCGGTCTCCTTGAGTTAACCTGAGGCGTTCCCTTCGGGTGGGTGCCTGGAATGTCCTATCCCGAAGAGAGGATGACCACCTGTCTCTGTTATCATCTGAGCTCAAGCGTTTGGACATCGGGATTGCAGCTCTCTGAGGTTCGGAGACCGGATTGCGGCGAGATGATGGCGGGTGGTTACACCTACTATTGGTCTGGTCACTCTGATGGTTACCATACCCAAGGAGTTGCTGTGGCTGTGTCCAATAAGCTGACCCCAATGATAATTGAGGTAACACCGGTCAACCAGCGTATTATGAGATTAAGGATTCGTCACTCCTTAGGTGTCATTTCCCTGGTCTCTGTTTATGCTCCGACTGAGGCGAGTGATCTCACCGTGAAGGACACATTCTACGCCACACTCGAGTCTGTGGTTGATCAGTGCCCCAGACGAGATGCACTTCTAGTCTTGGGGGATTTCAATGCATCGACTGGAACTGATGGGAATGGTTGAGGTGTGTGTTGGTCCCCATGGGTCAGGAACTATGAACCAGAATAGCACTAAGTTCCTTGACTTTGCAAGAAGTCATGGACTTAGGGTGGCTGGTTCATGGTTTCAGCACCCACAAGCTCATCGCTGGACTTGGTATTCCAACGCTGGCGGTGCGGCAAAGGAGATTGACCATGTCCTCATTGACGGTCGTTGGAGGATGATCCAGAACTGCAGGGTCTACCGGAGTGCTCAGTTCCTCAATACTGACCACAGGCTTGTTGTAGCAACTCTAAAGCTGCACCTTAAATCCTGGAGAATGGTACCATCCCAGCCTCGGCTGGATGTTGGCAAGCTCAAGGATGAGAGGGTAGCTGAGGAGTTTGCGAACAGGCTGAGTGGACACTTGGGGGGTCCTATAGAGTTGTGGAGTGCCTTCAAGACCACTGTGCTGTGTCACGTGATTGGGTTTTCGTATATCATGCCTTGCCTGCTAGGGGTGGCAGGAGTGTACTTCTGGTCGCGCGATAAAGCGGAGTTGATGCTGGCGCGCGTGCTTCTTGCGTCCCACTGCACCTCGTACACTCTAGTTGGCTGACGAGGATGGTTGAAAACGGACTTGTGCCCGTTTTCGACGGAGACGACTTCGAATTGTTTTCGGAGCAATTGGGATGCTATTTCCGCGCGAACGATGTGGTCGACGAGAGCAAACAGAAGTCGATCTTGCTCGCTTCGCTTTCGCCGGAGCATTATCGGCTACTGGGTGATTTAGTGGCACCGAACAGGCCCCGGGATGACGAGCTGTCGTTTCGGGACATTGTGCAAAAGATGAAAGCACACATGGCGCCGGAGAAGTCATTACAGCTCGCTCGATTCCAGTTCGATCGCCTCTCAAAAGGAGCAGAGGAACGCGTCACTGATTTTGTGGCGTGGATTAAGCATTCTTCCGTGGCCTGCAAGTTTACGGCGGGGGAGCGGCCAGCTCGGCTCAGAGATCGTTTTATTGCTGGTTTACGAGATGCGAAGATGGTTTCAGCGGTTTTACGGCTGAAGGGTGAAGCCATTACATTCGACTCGGCGATCAGCACGGCTACAGCGGTCGAGCAGACTCGCAGGGATGTTCGAGCCATCACCGGCCGTGCGGGGTCGCGGGCACCCCGGGACACGCGCACGACCTTCAATGCGGGTCGGACGTCGCCGCGCGTGCGGCGGGGTGACCCTGCGGACATGCTTGGGATGTGGAGGTCGACACCTGCGCCGTGCATGCCCGTGTAAAGGCAACGTGTTTGAATTGTCACAAGGTGGGTCATTTGGCGCATGTGTGCCGTGGGGCGCTGGCCACCGTTAAGGTCATGGACGGCGATGTGCGAGGCGACTCGGGGCGGAACCAGCGGCCGTTGATGGACCTGTTTTTGATTGGCCCGGCGACGGCGCGCCCGATGACGGTGGAAGTCGAAGTGAACAAAACGCCGATCACGTTCCAGGTCGATACGGGAGCAGCGGTGTCGCTCATTGGCGAACAGACCGCGCGTAGACTCAACGGCTTGAAGCTTATCAGGTCAAACCTCACGCTGTTCACGTACACCCGCGAGAAGATAACACCAGTCGGGATGGCAGACGTGTCTGTGCGGTATCAAGGCCAGGTCTCCACGCTTCGGGTGTACGTCGTGCGGGGGAGGGGACCGTCTCTCCTCGGCCGAGATTGGATGGCCCGCATCAGGCTAGACTGGGCCGCAGTTCACCTTGTGCAACCCATGCCGAGCCAGTGGGAGGATCAGTTGGAGGAGATTCTTCAAAGACATCAAGGGTTGTTTAGCGACGACCTTGGGAAACTCAAGGGCATGGAGGCAAAGCTCTTCTTGAAGGAGGGGGTGGTTCTTCGGTTTTGTAAACCGCGTCCGGTGCCGTATGCCCTGCGGGACAAGGTCAAGGGTGAACTGGATAGGCTGGAGGCCTGTGGAGTGATCGAACGGGTGTCGTGCTCGGATTGGGCCACCCCGGTTGTCACGGTGCTGAAACGGAATGGAGACGTCCGATTGTGCGGGGACTTCAAATCCACGGTTAACCCAGGGCTCAGCGTGGAGCAATATCCGTTGCCGTCAATCGATGAAATATATGCGCGATTGGCGGGGAGTCGATACTTCACAAAGCTAGACCTGCGTGATGCATATTTTCACCTGCCGATGGATCCCGGGAGTAGCGAGCTTTTGACAATCAACACGTGTCAAGGACTCTATCGATATACCCGACTCTGTTTTGAGATTGCTTCGGCCCCAGCTTTGTGGCAGAAAGCCATGGATCAGGTTTGCATTGGCCTGCCCGCTCAGACCTACCTGGACGATGTGCTCATTGCGGGGAAAACTGCGGACGAGCATCTTGCGAACATTGCCCAAGTGCTGACAAAGCTAGAAGCGTGCGGCCTACGCTTGAACAAGGACAAGTGCGTGTTCTTCAAGCAGCGCTTGGAATACCTCGGGCACATCATCACGCCGGAGGGGCTGTTGAAAGGTCCTCGGAAGGTGGAGGCGATTCAGCACATGCCACCGCCTCGCGACAAGACGCAGCTGTGCTCGTTCATTGGTATGGCCCAGTATTACCAAAGGTTCGTGCGCGGGCTCAGCTCACAACTTGCGCCGTTGACGCGGTTGCTCAGGAAGGACGAGCGCTGGGCTTGGGGGCCTGCACACCAGGCATCGTTCGACCGCGTCAAGCGGCTGCTCACAGAGGATACGGTCCTCGTGCACTACGAACCTGCGCATCCGCTCCTATTGGCATGCGACAGCTCTGCATATGGCATCGGGGCAGTGCTCTCCCACAGGATGAACGATGGTTCCGAGCGGCCTGTTTGTTTTGCATCCCGGACTCTGTCCACAACAGAGCGCGGATATGCCCAGATTGAGCGTGAGGCTCTCAGCCTCGTCTGGGGTGTGCGGAGGTTTCATCAATACCTGCTGGGGCGGCATTTCACTTTGCAGACGGATCACAAACCGCTTCATTTCATCCTGAGACCCAAACGCGGGGTGCCGGTGGTAGCAGCCGCGCGAATACAGCGGTGGTGTCTGTTTCTGGGTGCTTACGATTATGATATTCAGTTCCGAAGCACCGCGAGCATGCTAACTGCGACGGGCTCTCACGCTTGCCGTGTGCGGAGGGTCCAGTTGCGTCTGAGTTGGCCGACCGGGTCGATGTGTTCGCGCTGGGCCAGGTCCAAAGCGGGCCGGTCACGGCCAGGCAGGTCACGGTGGAATCGGCTCGTGATCCAGTGCTTGCCCGTGTCGTCCAGGCGATTTTCTACGGGGAATTGGAGCGATCTGCCTTCGACCACCGGCATTTCAACCTTTCACGTCACGCGCATCGGAGCTGTCATTGGTCCAACGGTGCGTAATGTGGGGAATGAGGACGGTGATTCCACCGAGGTTCAGGCAGCGGTGTTTGGAAGAACTGCATGTCAGTCACCTTGGCATCGTGAAGACCAAGAGTCTTGCTCGTAGCCTGTTGTGGTGGCCGGGGTTGGACAAAGACATTGAGCAGTTGGTTAAGCGTTGCGCCGCGTGCCAGACAGATGCTGATAACCCGCGTCGAGCTTCGGGTCTCTGGCCTGTGCCAAACCGAGCTTGGCAGAGGGTCCATGTAGATTTTGCGGGACTGGTTAATGGCAAAATGTTTTTGATTGTGATCGATGCATTCTCTAAATGGCCGGAGGTTGTAGTAATGCAGCATACATCAGCAAACATTACAGTAGAGAAACTGCGGATGATCTTTGCTAATAAAGGGTTGCCAGAGATCCTGGTCTCTGATAATGGTCCGCAGTTCCTCGCGGGTGTATTTGATGAGTTTATGCGCCAGAATGGTATTCGACATCTAAGGTCCGCACCGTATCATCCTGAGACGAATGGCCAAGCTGAGTCGTTTGTCAAGATGTTGAAGCGGGCTTTGCGCAGAGGGGGTGTTGCACCTGTGCAGACGGTGGTCGATGTCTTTTTGCTCCATTACAGGAACGCAGTTCATCCTGTCACGGGCGATTCGCCTGCCATTCGTCTCTATGGACGGGCATTGCGGTCCAGGCTGGATTTGCTGCGACCTGGAGGGTCGGGGAGTGGGGCAATGTCGCGTCCGACGCGGCTGCGCAGCTTCGAGGTGGGGCAGCGGGTAATGGTGCGCGATTACTTCCACGGTTCCAAATGGGTGCCGGCGGTGGTCTCTGTGGTGCTGGGGCCGGCGAATTGCATGGTGCGGACTGATGGTGGGGATGTGTGGAAGCGGCACGTGGACCAAATGCATGATCGCTGTTCAACGTCGCCCCCCCCCACACCTCCCCAGGCCGAACGATGCGGGACCCCCACCCGTAGTATCGCCGGCACCTGACGTTGTATCACCGGGGCTGGTTGGGCCGACGCCAAGGGGGTCTTCGCCTGATGCCGTCCTACCCGGGGACGTCGGGCAGGCTGTGCGGTCGGGGGTGGCTGGTGTTGTGGAAAGTGCGAGTCCGGCGAGGGTGTCACCTCGACCGAGCCGGGAGGCGTCTGAGCCTGGGCTGTCTGGCGGCGCTGCCCGTCCGAGGCGGGTCAGGGTGCGGCCGCGGTACTTGGAGGATTATGAGTGTTGATGGGTTTCAGGTGGTCATGTTGTGGTTGTCCGTTCGTCGTGTGACGGGTCATTTTACGAGGGGAGGAGTGTGCTGTGTCACGTGATTGGGTTTTCGTAGATCATTCCTCGCCCGCTAGGGGTGGCAGGAGTGTACTTCTGGTCGCGCAATAAAGCGGAGTTGATGCTGGCGCGCGTGCTTCTTGCGTCCCACTGCACCTCGTACACTCTAACCACCGTCCTTGATGTTGCCGGTGGATGTCTTGGAACTCACCGCAGGGCAAAGAAGAATTTTGTCTCTAGGGACACTGGATACCATTGACCAGAGTCGCAGGACCAGGCTGAATGGCAGAGCTGAGCTGTTCAGGGAGCTGAGGCATAAAACTGTACGTGCACTGAGGGTGGACAAGGAGGCCTATGTGCAAGGAATCTGTGAGGGGGTAGAGCATCACCTGTGGACAGGTGATTCTCGTCCTGCTTGCAGGGGAATTCGCGCATTGCGTTCATCCAAGCCCATCCCTCGGAGCACTGCAGTTAGAGCAGAGAGTGGTAGGCTCTTGACAGAGGAGTCTGAAGTGAAGGCCCGCTGGGCCGGTTACTTTGAGCGGTTGTACCAGGCTGATCCCCCAGCTGTTGAGTTGGACGTCAAGGGTGTTACAATCTCTGTTGCTGACCCTCGAATCAACTGTGGTCCACCTTCGCTTGTGGAAACACGGGCTGCGGTGAACCGGTTGAAACGGGTTAAAGCTCCAGGGATCTGTGGCATCCATGCTGAAATTCTCAAGGCTGGTGGAAGTGCTGCACTCGTGTCGTTGCATGCAGTTTTGTGTTCTGCCTGGAACACAGGCATCATCCCAACTGATTGGAAGAGGAGCCTTGTTGTTCATCTCTGGAAAGGGAAGGGTGATCGACAAGACTGCAACAACTACCGAGGGGTGACGCTGCTCTCAGTGCCGGGCAAGGTCTTTGCTCGGATAATTCTTGATGGGGTTCGCCATCAACTGCTTGAGCACCAGCATCCAGAGCAGTCAGGCTTTACGCCAAAGAGGTCAATGATTGACCGTATCCTTGCTCTTCGTGTCCTCACCGAACGCAGACGAGAGTTTCGGCAGGGGCTGCTTGCAGCCTATGTTGATCTCTGTAATGCGTTCGATTCAGTGAATCGGGATGTCCTCTGGAGGATTCTTGGTCTTCGTGGGGTGCCACCAAAATTTATCGATCTGATGTCCGAACTCTACTCTGGTACTGAGAGTGCTGTGAAGTGTGGTGGTACCATCTCTGACTTATTTCCAGTTGTTACTGGAGTTCGTCAGGGGTGTGTACTGGCCCCCACACTTTTCAGCACTTGTATGGACTGGATTTTAGGGAGGATGTCGGAGAGATCAAGCTGCGGTGCATCATTTGGGAATGTCAAGATCTCGGACCTTGATTTTGCAGATGATGCAGTCATCTTTGCGGAGACTTTAGATATCCTTTTGGGGGCCCTCGAGGTGCTGAATGAGGAGTCGGAACCGCTGGGATTAAGGGTTTCTTGGGTCAAAACTAAGATCCAGGCTTTCGGTGACATCTTGGATTCTGCTCTCCTGTCTGTGGTGTGGATGTTGAGGTCGTGGAGAGATTCACTTACCTTGGCAGTGATATTCATGTCTCTGCTGGCTGTGAGTCAGAGGTCAATAGACGTCTGGGTCGGGCCTGGGGAGTCATGGATTCACTGGATCATGGGGTGTGGCGCTGCCGGTACCTGTGCGGGAGGCCGAAAGTCTGAGTCTTCAGGTCCTTGGTACTTCCAGTCTTGCTCTATGGATGCGAGACTTGGACTCTGACCAAGGATCTGAGATGGAGACTTAATTCCTTTGGTACCAGGTCTCTTCGGAGAATCCTTGGCTATCGCTGGTCGGATTTTGTGTCCAACGAGCGGTTGCTGAGAGAGACTCTGAGATTTGTTACCTGCATAGTCCATGAGCGTCAGTTGCAGCTGTATGGACATGTGGCTCGTTTTCCTGATGCTGATCCTGCTTACCAGATTCTCTCAGCGAGGAGTCTAATGAGTGGAGGAGGCCAGTGGGCCGACCACGTGCCTCGTGGTTGCAGCAGGTTGACCATCATCTCAAGAAGATGGGGATGGGCCTGGCATCTGCCTGGGGGATGGCCAGACGGAGGCCCCTGGAGTACCGGCGGAAAGTGGACGCAGCGACGTGCTGTTCTGGCACATGCTCCCATACCTGACCTGAGGGCTTTCTGATCAAATCTGCCCAATTGGCCATTTGAAAATCCAAATTTTGAAAAATTTGAAGAAAAAAAAAAAAACTTCAAAAAAATTTGAAGTCGCAGCTGGCTGAAATTCTTGAAGCGCAAGTAAACATCCCAGACAGAGAACCAAGGGGGAGATTCAGTCATCATTGATGGCTCAGCACTTATCAATGCTCTACCTCCACGCACTTCAAAGATATTTGATGACTATGCTAAAGAAGACTTCATCCCAATGGTGGAATCCTATGGTGCCAGGTACGAGAGGGTGGACGTAGTGTTTGTGTACAAGAAGTCAAGTCTGAAGTCTGAGGCAAGGTCGAAAAGGTGGCAAGGAATCGGAAGAAGAGTGACAGGAACCAGTAAGACCCCAAGTAACTGGAGAAGCTTTCTTCGATATGACAGGAACAAGACTGAGCTGTTTCACTTCCTTGCGGAAAAGATGTGTGAAGCACAGACGACAAGCACAGTCATTGTCACAAAAGGAGAAGATGCCATTAGCAACACAAGGAAGTCAATGGATGCTGTGTCTCCATGTTGGCATGAAGAAGCTGACACTCGAATATTTGTACACGCCAGGGATGCAACGACGGATGGTAGCAAGTCAATTATCATTTAAGCAAATGACACGGACGTACTGGTCATAGCAATATCTGCACTGCCATCCTTACGGGAACTCCGTCTTGAACATGTGGATTGCCTTTGGCCAAGGAGCCAAGGCGCGATGGATTCCAGTCCATGAGGTAGTTTCTGCAATAGGGCCTGAGAAAGCTCGAGGGATCCCATACTTCCATGCGTTCACTGGATGTGACGTCATGTCTGCCTTCCGCGGTAAAGGGAAAAAACTGCATGGCAGACTTGAAACGTCTTTGATTTTTCTGAAACATTCACCAATCTCAGCCAGCATCCAACATTGATTCGTGATCTTGATTTTTTTTATTTTTATTTTTTCAAAATTTGGATTTTCACATGGCCAATCAGGTAGATTTGATTAGAATCCCCTGCAGAACAAATGTGCCAAATTTGATGCTTGTATCATCATTTGCACAATTCCTCTCAAAAATTGCTGTTATCTACCCCACTAAGAGGCCTGATGATTGACTGAAGGTGACAGGCATCTGGAATTTGTTTAAGAATCCAGGGATAACTCGCTTCCTCTTCATAAAATGCACTGTTGGTTAACCAACTACAAATTAGACACCCAGTTTAACACCTTTCTGAGGGATGGCACACTTTGTGATGCAACACCCTGTCTGAAAAGCAGCAATGAGATTGTTTATGTGCAGGTCAACAAGCTAACTCAAGCTTGACTGCTCCAAAGGTAACCTTTGCATGAACCTGTGTGTACGTAATAGCGAACCTGTGCATCTCTCTGGCTGGAAGTGGGAGTGGGCAATTTGAAGGACAAAATGTTTGTTATTTGTGCCTTGTGAACCTGTTTGTTTGTAAAGTCAACACAAACTACGTGGAGAGTTTCCACATGTTTTTATCACTGTGTTGTTTTTCAGGCTGCCTGGAACATGTCAATGCTGCAAACTGATGACGTTGTAAAGTCTGCTGGAGCAGTAATGCAAAAGAAAACTTCAAAGGAAGTTACATTCTCAAAACTCTGAGAAATTTTAAACCTTCATAAACTGCAGATGTTTATTTATCTTTTTTTTTTGTTCTTATTTTTGAAATTGCTTTGAGACAAATTTGGTTCATTTAATGCTTTTAGAGACTGAGGCAAATTTTATTTTTCTAAAATATACATATACCTGTGTATTGAAAATGTTACATTGAGAAATGCAAGACCTTTGTATTCTAGATTTTTTTTTCAATTGTTATTCATTTTGAAATTGTTTTGAGAAAATAAATTTGATTTATTGAATGTTTGTTTTTAAGAGACAGACTTTTTTTTTCTTTTTATGTACCTCTGCTAATGAAGTTGCTGGAGGCATTGTTTTTTGGGGTTGTACAGTTTGGTTGCTAATTTTCTCTCTTTTTCTCTGCAACCACTCAAATGATTTGCACAATTTTCCCCACAGGTGTGACGATTTGTGTAGAATATTTTAATGATAATAAAGCCATTTTGAACCTCTCAAACAGCTTCCTGGAAAAAAAAGTTGGCACATGTGAAGTCCTCCCCACGGGGAAATGTGTTCTTTTTGAAGTCATTGGTGGCTTCGTTATGACATAATTGCATCAGTCAAATGATTCACCTGATCAGCATGAACATTTTGGAGGGTCATCCAGGGCTAAATTGTCGGGGGGGGGGGGGGATGATGACATCATCGGTCATGGGGTTCAGCAGGCTATATATATTGTTGGGGGTCGGTGGCAAGAACGACTGTTTGGTGGGGAAAATTGCGTCGTCTCCACCAGACTCCCTGGAATTATAGGCCGTCTCTCCAGATAACTCCGAAGCCGGCGGGTCGATTAATCGACCGTGAAACGCCAATATCTCGACCGTGTGGCATATGGTTAATTGTCTAGATCCCAATATACCTAAATAACCACCGTCTTGGCTACCGGGGATTCATGCCCTTGGCACGTCTTTCTCGAACCGGGTCACTACCGACTGCGGTAGAGTTCCAACTAGCGACTACCAACTCAGGTTCGGTTGCAGTCAAGCGGAAACTGCCAAAGCCGTGCCGGCTAGGATTATCGGGGATGAAACCCCATCTGAACTCAGACCCGGACCATGCTGGACCAAATAAAGAAAGGACGAACGAGCTGGGAACATTTCTAAAAATTTATTTACAATAAATTATGACAAGAGGTGAGACTTATCGTGAATATGCAATGCAATATTTACAATGATGAAAGAAACACTTAAACAATTCTACTTTTAGACGGGCCCATACGCAGTCACACACACAAAAATAAAAGAAACCCCGGAGTTTTTATTGGACCCTCCAGCCGATGAGAGAGACGAGCTGGGGGTCAGAGTTCGGATTGGCACCTGTGGGTCGTCAAAGGTCCCAGCCGCAAGTGTGGGACTCGTGGCGGTAGCCGCGTGGAGCAATCGGAGCTCTGAGGCGGAGATCGGGGTCGTGGACGGGACCCACCAAGGCTCCACGAGCAGGCTGGCCCACTCACTCTCCAGCCCAACCACCGTCAACCAACTTGCAACCACTCAAGCACCCCAGATCTCCCAGCGCCAAGGACCCTCCGAGTCTGCTCGGGGATATATATCTCCTCCCACACGGGGAGGGGCCTTGGCGAGAATTATCTCGCTGTCCATCCCTCATTGGCCCACAGCCGCACCCCACCGGGCGGAGCCATGGCCCCTGTTCGGAGACCCCAGTTATTCCTCCACGTGGCTTCGCTTGAGAAGAGTAACAGGGTCAATGCTGAAAAAGCCATACAAGAACTACGAGCCGAGGACTGGAACCGCGAGGCCCCCTCTCGGCAAGTCAAGGTACGAGTAGCCAACGGGTGGTGATTGCACGTGATGGGCAGGTTGGGTCATGCAGATGGGATGGCTTGTTGGAGGGTTTGTTGGATGTAAAACCTAACTAAAGACGTCACAACGCACACATTTAATCCTCCTGCTAAACAAAAGGACGGGGTCCTGACTACACACGTACTTACTAGCATAACTAACTTTGGGACCTGAATGTTGAGTGCGCATGGTTTCCAGATTCGTAACAATATATATATATATATATATATATATATATATATATATATATATATATATATATATATATATATATATATATATATATATATATATATATATATTAATATATATATATATATATATATATATATATATATATATATATATATATATATATATATATATATATATATATATATATACACACACACACACCTTTTTTTTCTTTTTTCAACATAAAAGCCTTTAAAAATCTCAAACGGCTGAACAGATTGAGGGGGAACTTTTACAGGTATGATCACCTACGTGAGGAAAAAGAAGTTCTCCACCTCATGGTGTCATAACTCACATGGTTTGGCAGCGATGATTTTTTTTTTTTTGAAGAATAAACCTTCAAAAACAACCAGAACAGCTTGATCGGTTGAGGGGAAACTTCACCCACATGTTCCCCAAGCATTGGAGATACCAGGGTGTTCTTGTATTATAATTAATAGATCACATGGTCTGCTAGCCATATTGGATTGAATGAAAATCTTCAAAAATATTTCTTGACGTGAAATGTCAGTTATGACCGAGTAGTCAAGGGGAATATATGTTTCAAATTTCAACCTGATCGGACTCGTGGTCTGGCAGCCAGAATTAATGTTTTGAATCAGGGTTGGGGGGATTTAAATCAAACTTGGAACAATTATGTAATAATGTGGGCAGAGGCATATCTGCTGTGACGTTGAAGAGTGCTGTTCTAGTTTTTAATTGCATAGATATTGAAACCATGCTATCTCAAAAATATTTGGGGTTGTACAAAATTCCATCTGTGCCAATATAAATAACAAAGAATGTTTCCTTATCAAATAGCAAGTTGTAATTTTTTTTTGTTTTGTCATCTTTTGTATGACAGCTGTCAGATTACCATAAGCTGTGATATCACATAGGGTAAAGGGATCAAGTTTTGCTTATCTGATGTGCATATGATATAGGTTGTCTGATTGAAGATTGAGAATGTTGCAGAGACCCTGGAATCGCGTAGTGAGAAAGTCAACATCTCTGGTCTTGACTTATCAGTGTCCTTTGAGGATTTTTGTTGGAAGTGTCGAGGTGGGGGACAAGTGCCATTGGATTCCTCTATGAAGATAGCAAATTATTCTTTGAAGATTAACAAGAGAGAGCAGGTTTTACAAATGACCAAAAGGTATGGAAGGAAAGTGAACATGCACAATGAGAAAAGGAGTAATAAAACAAGAATGAGTTGCAATGACTCAGAGAGGCATAGAATGGGAAATGATCAGCATCTAAAAGATTGTGGGTGAGCAGCAGGGGGGTGTCACATTTGTCTTGAAAGGCTGAAGTGCAAAGGACATTGAGAAATTTCCATAATTGTGAGAATAAGGAAACTCATGAATGTAGGTGCACAACCAACTTGGACTTTGGGTAAGTGTGTTTCTTGAGGAGCATATGTGACTGGGGTGGCTTGTGGAGGGCAGGAAGAGCAAGGCCAGATTGTTTCAAATAGAGAGCTCACCAACTTGCTGCCTGTGGGAGAGTGCACTGAATGGTGCACAATCTGGTCATCTCTCGATTTACCGTATATTTTTCTTTTTGTGGTAGATGGAGGAATTTCATCAGAAAGATAGTATAAAGAGTCGCTTGGTCCGTGGGCGTGTCGGAGACATCTCGCTGCAAACTAATTAGGGAAACTGAGCTTAAGTGTAGCGTGTCACCACACGGGGAGGGTGGTGGTGCTGCCTTAAATTAGGTAGGGTTTAAGGATGATTTCTCCGAGTATATGATTGCCCCCTGTGACCTTTTTCCTATGTTTTTGCATTTCAAGACTGGCGATAAAAAGTATCGTCCTTAAAAACAACAACCGAGCTGCACATCCAGGCAGGCAAGAGACCTGCCTCCAAAAAGTGACAGCTAGGAAATCACACCCCCGGAGTGGATGATTGATGGGCATGATGTCGGAGAGTGAGAACGGCAGTCAGAGTCTCGCGTTTGGCGATAGGCAGTCGAGACGCAGACTCAGAGTGGGACACGAAGGACGACGGGCGGAAGTGAGAGAGGCAGGCTCGGTGGGTGAAAGAGAAAGGCATTACGGATGGCTTTCCCTCGACACTGTGAAGAAGGCTGCACAATTCTCGTGTTCATGCTGAGATGAATTGGCTTACATGGTGGAGCAAGATGCTGGCCATTCACTGTTGGCTGGATCGTGTGGGACCAGCCTCAAAGCCTCGGTTTGTGCCATCGGGGAAAGGGACGGCACTATTCTGCAGAGAGCAGCGATGTTGGCAAGTGCGATCGACGAAAGAAGTTGCACGGCAATTTCTGAGCCCTGGTGTTGAGTATCTCTCCCCTCCCCCTGCCCCCCCCTAAATTGCTTCCTGTACGTTTTCCTGCCCAGAGAGCGGCTGGGTGCTCTTTCCCGCGTAGGGATGAAGCGGTTTGGTGACATTCAATCTTCTGAAACTCACTTCTGGGCAAACAGCTAAGTGTCAGGATAAACGAGGGATTTTTCTTTCATTTATCCTGTCCCCATGTCTGTATAGTAAGTCTGCACGAGGCGCCTCAAAATTGGATTCAGTTTTACCTCACGTTCCGTTTTTAATATTACACTTTGAATTATTATCATTAGAAATATTTGATTTATTTTCATTAAACCCCGTTTTTATTTAAGTTGCTTGTGTCGTCGATTTGTCGTGGGTTCGAGTAATAATCCCTTGTCCTCCGTCCCGTGTGCTACCATCCTGGTGAAGTACCTAGCTGTTTCATTCCCGCATGCGCCATAATGTTCAAGAATCTCAGCTGTAAGCCCCCAAGGGAAATCGTTTGGATATCCGTCCAGGTCAGGGCGATGCAACAATATAAACAAGTCTCTTCTCAAAGATATAATGAAAATACAATAAACTATCAGTGATTGGAAAGATTTTTCATTCATTACAAGTATCTATCTTCGATTACCAACTTTGATACAAAGTCCTCGTATAAAATGATATGCCTGTCAGCATCCACAGCAGCAGAAATCATTTCATCCATTTCCGCTTGGGTAAACGGTTCTCCTAAAGAAAAGAAGAACGGTACAGTTCTTGTGATTGCTTTCTTGAAAAAAAAATCCATACCCCACCAATCTTTGCAATTATTTAAGTGGAAACAAACTTCATACTTTGTGATATTTTTCCTTCAAAAGGTGCACTTACTCTTTTTATTCACAAGAGGAAAAATTGAATGGATTGCAAGCAACTTCAATCCAGGATGAGGCCATTAGACCCATCAAGCCCAAGTAATCCTTCCAATATCTAAACAGTACCTCCTTATCTGCACTACTTCCAAATAACTATCAAACTCAGTTTTTTAACTGTGACCTATTTCTGCTCTCACTACCTTTCCAGGGAGACTATTCCATGCATTTACTACTGTGAGTGAAATACCCTGGCATAGTACCACCCTAACTCCCCTCTTATTAACCTCTACCATCGGAGGTTACTGTTTTCACCCCTTTCTGTTTGTTTATTATCTTGCCAAAACGAAGTTTTTGCAAAATGAAGTTTTTGCAAGATATGTTAGTCAGCTTGTATGTTTTTTTTATTTTTTTTATTATTTTTTTTTTGTTTTGTTTGTCTGTAATCACGTATCGATCACTCTGCAGAGCACAGTTATCATTGGAAATTTTTGTAACTTCGCATATCAGAGTCCTATAGAGGTCCCTTTCAGCGCATAAAATTTTCAAGGTCACTTTGTCGCAAATCAGGGGAGTCGACGAAACCCTTATTTTTTTGAGTAATTTTGATCGGATCGTCTTCAAACTTCATGGGAATATAGTTCATGGTCTGGCGCTTAGCTGATTAATTTTTGGTGGCGATCGGCCTTGACCTTCATGGTTAGTGCCTGAGGTGAAACATTTGACCCTAAGGTCAAATTTTCAAGTTTTAGGAACCATATCGTGTAGTACCTCAAATTGAACACCTCGATGAGTGCTTTCTAGATATGTCAAGCTTGAGACATTATGACGTTATGAGGCAAACGCATATTTTTCATGGTTACTCTGTAGAACGATTCTCATCGGAATCTCTCGTAGGCAGATATTCCTAAAGGAGTCGCTCCTGGTGGATAGCAGCTCTGTTCACCTCAGTGTGACCTTAAAGAAGTCACACGTGGTCACCTTTTGGTAAGATACGGGTCACCCTGCGGGTGACATTGGTTTTATTTGTTTGTTTGTTTATTTGTGAACAGTATTATGGAAAAACTCCTCGACGGATTTCGACGAAACTTGGTGGGGGGGTTAGGTATGGTCCAAGGATCATGCCATTAGATTTTGGACTTGGTCCCCCCCCCCAAAAAAGTTAGAGAAAAAATTTTTTTTTTGCATTTCTACATGTTTTAAGTGATTTCCAACTCCCCCCCCAAAACAATTGTTGGAGAAAAAAAATTTTTGCAACTTTTTTTTTCATCAAAATTTCGATTTCTTTTTTTTGCATTTCTACATGTTTTAAGTGATTTCCAACCCCCCCCCGCCCTCCCAAAAAATGTTGGAGAAAAGACCTATAACTCTGTCAGCACTGTTGACATCATATTTAATGAATAAGATACAACGTTCACTTGAGTGACCCAGCAGTATTGGCGGCGGAGGTTTTGCACTCTCCCGAGTGCCCCCCCCCTCCCCTCAAGTTTACTCTGCAACTGTGGGCCTTGGTCCTTTCACTGTGCATTCTGCTGGACAACTCTTCTGCCCTTGTTTTTTCTGTCACCCTTAATTATCTTAAACATCTCCCTCTAGCAGATCTCGCAATCCCCTCCTTTCTATTGTAAAAAGTCCTGTCTCCTTCAGCCGATCTTCATAGCTTAGTCGAGCTTAGCCCAGAATCCATCTATTAATGACCACCCCTCCGAGCTTCTACTCCCCCACACCACCCCACATTAGCAAGCAAACCACTCCATCGATGTGACTTTTTTCATGTTCTGCTCGTATCGTATATGGATGGACTTAGATTTTTCACATGAATATATTATAGATTCTGGTAATAATGATTGAATTTCTTTTGAGCATTTCAAATCATTCTGTAAGGGATCTCGGCTCGAGTCATAATGAATGCATCATAGATTCACTTAATTGGATGACAGATGAGTTTGATATAAATTATTTTATAGAATTATTTAAGGCAGTTGGGGAAGAGGCAATCTTGACACCCATGGACTGTTATGCCAGTGTGACAGGATAAGCTATCGATGTCTTTAAAATACTCCAATGACTCAGCGTCTCAAATAATCTCCGATGGTGTAACCTCGCACCAGCCTTCTCGTAGCAGGGTTGTTCTCACTAACGGGTGTCGAAGTGAAATATGAATCAATAGTGCTTTAACACCAGTTGCCTGGGGCAGATGTGGCTCGTTAGCCTCGGTAGATAGCTCATCTCGGAGAAGGAAACTGAATCAATCTGCCACTGCCTTGCGGTTCAGGTTTTGAAACCCAAGGCTAAGGGCAGGCAGGTCGGTGGTCTTTCTGTCTTCTACCACCTCCTCTCCGGCACCACCCCCCCAAGCTCTGTACCTCTCCCCCCCCCATATTTCCACCGTCTTTTATCTTCATGTTCACCACCATCTTTTATCTTCCCCCATCCAAAACCATGATCTTTTCTACCCCCAATAACCACCCCAAACCCACCTCCTTCAAATTCCCTGCCCTCCTTCCTGAAAGTCCCAGTAGTGTCCAACTTGTATACCCCGTGTTCCCTGCCCCATCCCTCTCCCTTCCACAGATCTGTTAATGTCTCTGTTCCCCACTGTTTTGTCCTTCCATGACTAGGAAATCCAGTCACTAAGATTGCCATAACTGCAGGTTGAACTCTGAATTTCTCAAACGTTAACAAAATTGGAACATGGAATATAAGATCAATGAATCAGGGAAAGTTAAATGCAATAAAGTGAGAGATGGAGAGAACAAGAACTGAAATTGTGGGGATAAGTGGAGATGGATGGACTGGTTTGGGGTAGTTTCGATGTGAAGATTGCAAAGTGTTATTTTCTGGTCATGAAACCTGTAAAAGAAATGGAGTGGCAGTGATTTGCAATAATAAGACAGATGGGTCAGAACTGGGATAAAACCCAGTCAATTATAGGATAACATCAGTGAGATTGAAAGGACATCCAGTGAACACCACCATCATTCAGATACGTGCTCAAACTTCTGCAGCAGTTGAAAATGTGGAGGAGTTTAGGGAAAGATGTGTGAGTACATCATGAGGAAATCGAACTTGGATGACATACGAGGCTGGAATCAGGATTGGAGAAAGAAGTTTCAACAATCTAGAGGATGCTGATGATACCACTCTGTTGGCAGAAAGTAACCAGGACTTGTTGAAACCACTGCCATGAAAGGAAAGTGAAAAAACGTGTCTTCCTTTCAACTAAAAAAGATTAAAATCTTGTCAACTGAGATGATCGAGGTATTCAGATTGGGACATGATCACGTGGAAATAGTGGAAAGTTTCATCATCTTGGGTTCTAAGAGTGAAGTGGGTCCCTCTCTCACACTCTCACACTACTCCCCCCCCTGTGTTTTCAATGATTGATTAATATTTCTTTTTCCATTTCAGCGATCTACATTCTACAATCTTGCTTTTAAGCTCACATGGAACGTAGTTCCGGGGAGCTTATGGGATGGCGTGTCGTTCATCAGTCTGACGTCCTTGCAACTTCTTCTCTGAGACTACACACACAATTTTGATAAAACTTGACCACAACCTTCTTCACCCAGTTTGTACCAACGTTTATTAATGGCATTAAAAAAAAACCGGGCTTGAAGGAGGTCTATGGGGAATTGCCCCCCAAAATAGGTGCTTGCTTTCTTCTCATAGATCACACAAACTATTCCGATATAACTTGACCACAACCTTCATCACCCATGATGTACCAAAGTTTGTTTACGGCAATAAGGAATGGGGGGGGGGTGGGGGTGGTTGCTCCCCCAAAGTATGTATTTGCTTTGTTCTCCAAAAATACACACACAATTTTGATAAAACTTGACCACAACTTTCATCACCCATGATGTACCAAAGTTTGTAAACACCATTAAAAAAAAATTTGGGATACGAAGGGGGTCTACAGGGGTTTGCCCCTTAAAATAGGCATTTGCCCTCTTCTCAGAAACTATGCTCACAATTCCGATGGAACTTGACCACACCTTCATCACCAGTGATGTACTAAAGTTTGTTCACGACATTAATAAAATCGGGCCCATTACATTGGTTCATTTTGCTGATTCCGCCCCACGTTGACTTCCTCCTCGGTTTCATTATTCTACTAGGTGAGCGCCCAGGGTTATTGGCCCTATTTTTTATTAGGTTTCTTCGCGTGGCAATGTTCAAATATGAACTGTGTAACGATCTGTATGTTTTTGTGTACTACTTGTTTGCAATATTCAATTTTATTCTTCTCTGTCGTGATTCATCAATGTGTGTGCCGTCTCTTTGATGGACATTAAACTGGCCGTCACATCTGCCAGAATCCCCCCTCCCTCCACTCCCCTTCCCCTCCTCCTCACTCTTCCCTCCCTCCTTTTCTCCCACCTCTCCTGCCCCTCTCCCCCTCTCCCCCTCTCCCTTTCTCCCTTGCTCTCCCACCTCTCCCTCCCCCCTACTTAAAATTAAATAAGAACATTATTTTTACTGTTTGAAATGTGGAAATCTATTACTACTACTACTACTACTACGACTCCAAAACCAGCTGCTGACTGGCCATTCTCTGTTGTTCCATATCTTTCCTTGGAAAATAAATCAGAGCTTCTCACAGTCTACAAGGCTTTTGTCTGTAGCTCAATGGAGTGCTGCTCTTCCTTGTGGGTTGACACCCCAGCATCACAATTGTCTCTGCTGGATTCTGTGGAATCTAAATCTTTCCACATTATTGAAATCTCCCCTGATGAGTCAACTATATTTTCTACCATATCTTCTCCATTATTATTCCCTCTGTTCTCTTCGTTCTCCAACACTCCCCAGCAACTCCAGAAATGCACACATTCTTCCAGTAACCCTCTCCTGGTTAAATTTCCAAAATCCAGGCTGACTGGACACCTTAACTCCTTTTAATCTCATTTCTGCAATCTATGAAACCACCTTCCAGAGGGCGTTCTTTCCCACTCTTCTCTCCAGGGCTTCAAGCAAGCTGTGCATGACCACCTTGTGTCATTTCCCCCATCCTGGTCCATTATCTTTATTACCCCCTTTAATCCACCCCCAACCCAACCCTTTTCCTTGCCGATTTCAGTGCTTTCTCTCTGCCTCTCTCGTCCGTTCCCCCTCTCATTTCCTCTCCGGTTCCCTATATCTCCACCTCTCTCTCTCCTTTCCTGTTCAGTTATTTCCTTGCCGGTTGTGCCCAATTATTTCCACGTCACCGCACTGCTAATTACACCTTGCTCTTTCATGAGCCTTGTTCTTGTGGAGAAAAAAAAATGCTTTGTAAGCAGATTGTACATTTAGCACTGTGTGCAGAATTTTTTTGCTGAAGCATAAGCAAAGTACCTGCTTGCATCATGTAATGAATGAGTTCTTCAGGGGTGAGATATCCTTTATCATCCTGATCCAAAACCTGCAATGATATCCAATGCAGTAAAAAAAGAAGAAAAAAGTTTATAGTTCTGATTCTGATTGAAAAGTTTATAGTTCTGAAAAAGGTAAATTCTAAAACAGGTAAATACAACAAGGGCACTCGGGAGAGTGCAAACCTCCGCCACGCAATGCCTGATTCACGAGAACATATTGGACCCAATACATTTTTGAAATATCATACAATACAGTACTACAGTATATCTTTTTTGGTCCCGTCTCTCAATGGTGAAGAATCACTCAAAAAATTAGAGTACCCAGATCCAGATCTTCACCAAAATCTAATCATTTCTACCTTGTCACACACCGAACCTGTCCACTAAATTTCATCGGGATGCGTCCACAATTTTTTGAGATATCCTGCACACAAACAAACAAACAGACAAACAAGAAGAAGACATCTTGCAGAGCACGATACTTGCAAAATCCATAAAACACATTTCACCTCAAAAATAATTGGTGGGTCAATTAAATGACCAAATATGCAAATCCTGTTTAAACTTCAAGTGAATCAGATGAAAATTGACAATTTTAGAAATTCGGCCGATGTTGACCTTTTAGCCAATGAAGACCTCAAACGTAATTGGTGGTTTAATTCAATGACCTGATTTGAAAATCCTCTTCAAATTTCAAGTCAATGGGATGAAAATTGAGGATTTTTGAAATACCACCTTGGTTGACCTTGGGCCTATGTTGACCTCAAAAATAATTGGCTAGTTGAATTCAGTGACCTGAAATATAAATTCTCTTCAATTTTCATGCAATTGACTTGAAATTTGAAGATTTTAGAAATCTCACCTAAGTTGTTGGGTGACCTTTGGCCAATGTTGACCTTTTAACCTCAAACAATAGGCTTCTTCCTTATCACAAACTCTACCATGTGGTGAAGTTTGGTGAATATCAGTTTAAAATTGTGACCTGTAGGTGATAAACAGACAGACTAACAAAATCGACTGACCAATATACTTGAAAAATCTTAGATTTTGCAAATAACAAACAGACAGAAAGGGGTAAAAACATAACCTCCTTCACCTTCGGTGGTGGAAGCACTTTCTTCTTTAAATAAAATACTGCTGCTTTGATTAGTAAGAGAACAGTGTTGCTATCACTTTTTGGTTTGACTAAATAAAGGAGAAAAATAAAGGATCATTTTAATATTACATGTGCAGATATAAGCAAAAAGGGAGGCAGGGAGGTGTTTTCTACAAAATCGAGGCTCATGTAAGAGCAAAGTGACTGAGGGCATGAACTGACAATCAGCTCCAGGAGTAACTCTGCCACAATAAGTATAGGCATGAACTTTGGGTGTCAGAGGGCAGGTAGAGCAAGATGAAAAGTGAGAATATAAATCTTAAAATCTACCAATCTGCCTGCAGTAGGTGAGGAGCAGACCCCAAGACTCAGCTTCCTCCCAGAAGATGTACTTATTATTGATTAAACGCCAACAATACGAAAACCCTTTCACTTGACTGTTTCCAAGAGGGCAAGATGCAAAGCAGTTGCAGCAGCACAAAGTGGAAAGCCAAACTAAACTTTCAATGTCAGTTTGGCACATGGTCCAGCAAAGATAGATTGTGCAAGACGGTGATGCTGAGGAGTTCCAGGTTTCTACCTTTGAGGGTTGACCAGAAAAGTAAAGTGGGTGGTTCGACAGCCGATCTTTATGGTGGGACAGAGTAACATGTTGGACTTCACTGCATTTAAATACATAGTCCATTTTTTCCTCCCACACCACACGAGAAGGGTCAAACTCAAAAACCAAAAAGTCCACAATGGTGTAAAGATGGGAAAATGTAATCAGGATGGGGGGAGGGGGAGGGGAGTGCCCACAGATAATTTGGCTTACAGTAAAATAAAGAGGGGGTGAGGGGCTTCAGGGAACTTTGCACACAAACAAGAAGTGTTCCAAATGGCAACAACAGTGCAAAATAATGCTCTCAGGAGGGGCTTCCATAATCTCATGCTCGATGTGGCTCCAGTCGTGAAGTGACAAAAAAGGGGATTCATCATTATTTGCCAGATAATGAGGCAGCCTCCCAGGATACTTCATCCGTATTCGGGCCTCAAGCTTTCGAGCAGCAAGTCTGTGCGGACACCAACTCCAACGGTACCCTCTACTGTGTACTGCTTGGCACACTGAGGAGTCATCAGAAAAATGATACAAAGAGTTTTCCAGGAAAGTGGAGAGGTAAATGATCCATCCATCCATTGGGACTATACTCTGTGCAGAGCATTGGTGCTGCCTAAGCAGTCTCCTTGGCTATTGGGCACAATCCTGGACGGGTCACCACTCCGACACAGGATACCAGCAAGCTGGCACTCATTCTGCCGACCTCGGAAGGATGACAGGCAGAGTCAACCCCAACTGGTATTAATTCAACAGCCAACCAGGATTCAAACTCAGGACCCGAGGATCCCAAGCCCACCAACCTTATCATTAAGCCAACACCAGGGACAGGTAAATGATATATACCAATAAGTTTGGTCCTAAAACACTGCCTTGCAGCACATTAGCCTCAACAACATGATTATGAGAATGCCAGCAAGAACGAGTCATTGTTTCCATTTATGGAGAAAAATCAGAGAACCACTCAAAGTTGGCCCCTGAATGTGAATAGCAGATAGCTTGGAAAGTAAAGATGGGTGCCAGAATGTCAAATATGTCCAGAGGAATGGTCCTAACCTCTCATTGTGTTTTACAGCATCCATTTTATGTTAAAAGAAGCAACATGTACACGGTAGAATAGCCATGGTGGAAACTAAAGTGATGATCAGAGATTAGAGACTTGAAGAAAATAATATAATGCGTGAGGTCTGCAGCCGAGATAGATTCCATCAGTTTTGTTATTATATCGAGAAGACCGACAGCTTTGCAGTTGAGAGGATCAAACTTTAAACCCGTCTTGTGACTCGGGATGATGTTGGCAGGTTTCCAAAATGAAGGTGGACAACCATCTAAGAGACATGGAGAACCACAATGAAAATGAGGATAAGACCAAAGCACTGCTGATTAAAGAACAAATACCATCAGGTCCATTTGCAGTACAAGTGTCAATATGATGAAAAACTTCTCAACCTTGAGTGGGAGAGAAATGTACATGCTGCAAGGAGCAACTCTGTGATTGAGAGAAGATGAAGATTAGGGACCTTGGCCTTTTCAGCAAAGACATAATTAATATATTCAGCTTTTTAAGGGCAATGTCCAACATGACCCCATTCTTCAGGAGTGAAGCTGCTACAGATTAGAAATGCACACTGGTGACAGACTTGACCAGCTGCTATGAGAACTGGGTTATGTCTGGGTGGGATTTGTCTCTGGACGTGTCTGGGCGGTGTTTGTCTCTGGACGTGTCTGGGCGGTGTTTGTCTCCAGACGCGTCCAGGCAGTGTTTGTCTCCAGACATGTCCGGGCAGTGTATGTCTCTAGACGTGTCTGGGCAGTGTTTGTCTCCGGACGTGTCCATTTGGTGTTTGTCTCCAAATGTGTCCGGGCGGTGTTTGTGTCCTGACAGGAGTTTGTCTCCAGACGTGTTCGGGCAGTGTTTATATCCGGACGGTGTTTGTCTCTGAACATATGCGGACGGTGTTTATGTCTGGACCGGAGTTTGTCTCTGGATGCGTATCTCCGTATGTGTCTGGATGGTTGTTATGTCCGGATGGGAGTTTGTCTTTGGACGCGTCCGGATGGGAGTTTGTCTCCGGACACATCCGGGCGGTGTTTGTCTCCGGGTGGTATTTATAGTACTAGTACGTGCCTGTACGTGCGTGCCCGTACGTGCGTGGCCGTACGTGCAAAAAAAAAAAATTCAAACCGCGAGCCAGAAACAACAACCACACGGGCCGTTCCTTCGCTCTCGCATACCCGTACGTGCGTGCCCGTACGTGCGTGGCCGTACGTGCAAACCAAAAATAAAAAAAAACTTTCAAACCGCGAGCCAGAAACAACCACACAAGCCGTTCCTTCGCTCTCGTAAACGATGACTGGATTGGGGCATTGTGTTTATCTATAAATGTGCATAAGAAATCGAGAAATTATTAGAATACATTAAGTCATCACTATCCGGAAGTGGTGCGTGCCCGTACGGAATGTTCACATCATTCCACGAATTATCGCTTGCATTGAAGTAACAACTGCTGTGATACTTACAAACAAAGAGTTAATTAAAATCCAAATTAAAATCAAGTTTACCTCCCTGTCTTTGCTTGCCATGACATTCGCTGCCATTGACCATTTCCATTCTTATGCCACGGTAACTAAGGCACCGATCCCCATCGTAACCGCACGGCACGTGACGTCATCGTCGGCCGGCCGCGCACCGGCCGACGCAGCCACGCCTACGCAGCAACGTGTCCTTTCATTGGTTGGTAAATAAATGGCCATAACTTGGGAAGCACTTGTCCGATTAATATCAAACCTTGAAAAGGCACATCCTCAGGTCCCCAGCAATATACCTGGCAAGTTTCAATTAGATCGGACCAGTGGTTGTCTAGAAACAGCGGTCACAGACACACACACACACACACACACACACACACACACACACACACACACACACACTGCTGGAATTATAGATAGATGACCGGTAGAAAATGGATTTCAGACATTATTTTGCTTCCATTTTCACTGTTATTCTATGCAGAATAATTTTGATTAGACGGTATGAACCGTAATTGACTCCCCACCACATGTTTGCCTTCCCTTCCTCTCACCTCTCACTGACCTCCCTCCTCCCCCCCCCCCTCTGGCCTCACTCTCCCTCTCCTCTCTTTCCTCCTCACTCCTCTCTCTTTCCCCCTCTATCTCCTCACTCTCCCTCCACCCCTCTCTATCACCCCTCTTCCAACCCCCCCTTCTCAATTTTCCCATCAGTGAAACGACGGGGTTGTATTTGCTAGTTCATAGAATAATTGCCTTAACTCAGCCGCCAAGGGTGGATGGAGGTTATGTTTTCACCCAGGTCTGTAAGCAGGCTATCTCAAAAAGATGTGGACAGATTCAGACAAAATTTGATGAACAGGTTGGGTGTGTGACAAGGACAAAATTATTGGATTTTGATGAAGATCAAGATCCAGATACAATATTTTTTCAGTGATTCGTCACCATTGAGAGAAGGGGCCAAAAACGATATTGACCTTGAGTAAGATCTTTTCAAAAGTTGTCGATGGATTATGACAAAACTTTGTGGATGAGTTTGGTAGGTGACAAGAACAAGCTGATTATATTTTGGTGAAGGTCCGGATGCAGATCCGGCATTTCAGTGGGATACAAAACGTAAACTGTTCTGCCTGGCGGAGCAATGCACTCTACTGAGTGCCGTTCTAGTTTAACATACACTAGTAGGATTTCCGTGAGTCTGATTTGCATCCAGGAAGACAACAGTTATGATTAGCCATCTTGAAATTGCAACTCCTTCATTTAAATGCTGAAAATTATGCTAAAACGACAACTTGACTTGCAGGTTTCATGCTAGAAATGGTGTCCTAAAGGTGTCCTAAAAAGAGTCACTGAAATTGCACAAACAGTGCACATGTGAAAGGCCTAACTAGCATTCATACATCATTTTTGAAAATCCTGTGTTGGTGAGACACCCTGTTCCTTAAAATATAGTAAACAACCGAGTTACTCTCAATAATGCTTACTAAAAAAGGGAGTTTAACAAATTAATTGTCATACATATAACAATACATGAAATCTTAATGGATGAGTAAATGATGTCAATATCACAAAGTGAAATGCCATAGGAAATCTCACACAGTCAGCCAATGATTGACCATTTTTGAAGTACATAAATATAGAGGACATTGAAATCTTGAACGGGATACGTTGTGAATGCTGCAACAATTATATGTATTTACCTGGAACGCCGCCAAAATTGCATCTCCAGGAATGGGTTTATACCTAGAAGCATACGACATTGTGAGCATGTTTCACAAAAACTGCAGAAAAGTAACGATTTGCTCTAATGTACAAAAGATTGTTGTCTGCTGGTTAAATCACAATTCTGGACAATGTTTCAAACAAAAATCTGCAATTACACTTGCCTTTTAAAAGTGTTTTGATTTCAAAGTTGTGTTCACTGAATGGGGTACAGTGTGCAGTATAATATGACATTTGTGTGATTAGTATCCCCCAATAAGTTAAGAGTTTTTATTATCACAAGTGGATTAAACTACAAGGTTAAAGAATGATTTGGATCATGATATATAATTATCTCAAAATGTATTATCCTGCAGCAAAGAAGCATTTTATTATTTTGTTATTCCACACATCAGTTTATATTTCATGATTATGCAAGATTCCCCATGATGTTTTTTTATCATTATGTAAGTCCTCATGATTCAAGAGTCCCCATGTACCTTCCATCTTTTATCATTTTGGTCATTACAGGGAGAAAGGTTTCCAGTTCAATGTACCCTGTAGGTTCTTCATCCTCCATCTGAAAAGAGTTGAAATCAAAATAACTCCTTGCAACTTGGCAAAAAAAAATTTTTTGTAGACCCATAACTTAATTCCATTACTTGACTCAAGCATGAAGGTATGTATGTTGGGTCTCGTTGCAATGAAATTATGGATAATCTAATCCCAACAACAATGAACACCAATTTTCATCTTGTCACTGAAAACATTTCGGACGAATTTTTTTTTTTATTCTTGGCAATTGTAAAATTCATGATATACCTTGGCTTACACATGACTCTCCTTATAATTATTTTGATGGACTTCATGCTGAAAACTTTTTGAAGGATTTGACACAATTGGTCAAATATCCCACTTGCATTTAAGACCATCATGGTAATAAAGCCAAAATTATCAACAATTTCCTTACCCCCGTTTACAACACACCCAGTCATTTCCTCCTCACCACTTGGTATTTATGACCATTGTCTTCTTTATGTTTCCTCTCCCAACTATCTCTTTTAACATTCTTCAGGCAGACAGGATAGCCCAAAGGTGCGAGCACTCACCTCGTATCTATCCTGGATTTGAATCTCGGGGCAGCTGAAAACTGTCATCCTAGCATTTTGCAAGCAGGGTTTTCTACGTCAGGCTCAATGTATGTCCCATATACCTCAGATGTACAGTGGCCTGAAAAAGTATTCACCCCCTCCAAAGTTTTCACATTTTGATGCCACCTGAGCTTATTATTCCTGCGCTTTCGAAGAAAAGCGGGAATATTGTGATTGTCTCTGCCGTCCGTACGTCTGTCCGTCCGTCCGTACGTCCATCTGTCTTACCCTGTAACTCCTCCTACACCATTTTTACATGGTAAATTCTTTTATAAAGAACTTACTTATGTGGCCCCCATGAGTGACAAACAGTCACAGGTTTTACTGTATTTATCTAATTGATTATGAATAATTATAATTAATATTATACACAGTTCATTCCTATGATTAAATTGATGCAAAGTTCCATATTGCTGGACAGTGTTAAATTAATGTTTCATGAAATGTTGACATGCTTGCAATGACTTCTGATTTAGTAAACATAGTAAGTCTTTGGTCATAAAGCACATCAAATAGAAAAGAATAATCAATCCATTTTGCAAGAGAAAATTTCACCTAGCGTTAATGGGACAAAACAGTGCACGCGGGAATATGCGATGGTGTGCCACCGACAACGTAGTTCTAGTTTAATGATGCTTTCAAATCAAACTTAATACATATAGCCTTAATCAACTACTCCAAAGTTATAAAGCCAAAAAGTGCAGATAAAATGTGAATAAGTTAGATTTACAGAGAAAAATCAGATGATTCTCAGTTGCATAAGTATTCAAACCCTTTGCCTAATTAATCCTAAATCACTTGAGGAGCAAATTATTTGTTTGAAAAGGTTACAAAATAAGTGTAAGAAGTTTCACCTGTGTGTAATCAGTGGTTTAACTTGAATTGAGCTCCCCCACTTATCTTAGGGGTTTTAAGGTGCAACTCACTTGATTAACCAACAAGGTAAAGATGAACACAAAGGAGCTTTCCAAACAAATCAGACATAAAGTGATGGAGAAGCACCGCTCAGGAGAGGGGTATAAGAAAATTTCAGTCACTCATTATCCCTTTGAGTATGGTGAAATCTATCATTAACAAGTGTAAGACGAATCATACCACCCAGACACGACCCAGATCAGATTGTCCATCCAAACTCAGCAGCCGGGCAAGCAGGAAACTGGTGCCTGGTTTCATCATCTCCCCTCCCCTCTCAAAGCTTCCTCTCACCCCTCCCACTCAAAGCAACCTTCACACTCTTCTCCCTCCAAGCTTCCCTCTCACCTTTCTCAAAAACTCCCCCCTCACCCTTCTCCCTCAACTCTCCCCTCTCACACTTTTCCCTCCAATTTCCCCCCTCACTCCCCCTTCTTAAAGTTGCCCCCCTTCACATCAATGAGGCTGCCTCCTTCCCCTGACCTCTCTCTTCCATCTCATCCCTCCACCTCCAATTTTCAACTTGCCTCTGCCCCCTCTCATATTACTCCCCACTGTGCCTCATCCCATCACCAACGAGCCTTTTCTCCTCCTCATCCGGCCCTCTCCCCTAGCTCTTCTGCAATCCCCCACACACTGTCAACAGCTCTCCCTACCTCCCCCCACCCCTCATCCTAAACTTCCCCTCCCTTCCTGTGCACCCACAACCTCCTCCTCTCTCCCTCTTCCTGAACAGTGTGGACTTCAAACATCCGGGGCCTTCACTCAAACCTGACAAATCTTTCCATGCAGGTCGCCACTGACAAATCAGACATAATCTGCTTAACAGAAAGTTTCCTCCTTTAAGACGTCTTTGACTCTCGTATCTCTCCCTGGTTACTCCATCCTCCCCCTGAAAACAGATTTGATCAATTCCCCTGAAAATATCTGCTGTTCTTCCTCTGATCCAATTGGTTCATCTAACCACATGCTTGACAAAGTGGACATCTCTCTGGCTGTTATTAGGGAACAACCTCAGTGCCGACGAGTCTGGCTGATTGGCAGGGACTTCAAGCAGCCAGGGACTAGTCTGGTCTACCATCTCTACTTTCTCTGACATCAACTCATCCTAGGAATTCTTTCAAAGAAATTTGCTCTCTCATGCACAGATTTATCCCATCTCATCTTCAGTTGTCCCACCATTCCTCCCACCCATGGTACACTGAAGCTTGTGGTGTGGCAATTCTCCTGAAACAACTTGCCTTCACCTCAGGGAAGGCTAATCCAACTGAAGGCAATCTCAGTTCCTTCCACAATGCTCGGAACAAGTGTGTGTCTACCCACAGGAGAGCCAGAAAACAACATCTTTCTAATCTCAAGTCTGAACTCTCAAACCTGTCTCCTTCCTCCAAATCCTGGTGGCATCTACTTAAGTCTGTTTCTGGTGTTTGTGCCTGCTCCATCCCTTCCCTTACCACAAATGGCCGCACAGCTGACACTGCATGTGAAAAGGCTGAATGCCTCAACTCCATGTTTGCTTCAAAATCTTTTGCCCAAACCCATCGCTTTCTGTACACACTTTACCCAGTTGCACCCAGATTTTCCTGGACTCTGTGTCCTTTTCTCCAGACAAAATGGAGATTTTGCTGTCGAGCCTCAACTCTGATTCTACAACTGCTCCAGACGGTATCAGCCCACGTGTCTTAAAAATCTGCTCATCTGCTCTTGCTCACCCTCTCTCTCTGTTCTATTCACCCTCTCATTTGCTCAAGGTCATCTGCCATCTGCTTGGAAATCAGCAAACATTACCGCTCTGCATAACACGATGCAAATACAGATCCCTGCATCTACAGACCAATCATCCTTCTCACAATCATCAGCAAGGGTATGGAATCCTTCATCACCTCAGACATTAAAACCTTCCTCTTCTCCAATGGCCTGATTTCCGATCATCAGTTTGGTTTCAGACCAGGTCACTCTACCCTGGATATGCTGCTTCTGCTCTCCATACAATGGATGGAGGTCCTCAATGCCATACGTGAAATCAGGGCCATCTCCCTTGACATATTGTGTGCTTTCGATATGGTCTGGCAGCCTGCCCTGCTCTCCAAACTCTCTTCCGATGGTATCCAAGACAATCTCCACTCATGTCTCGCAGACTTCCTTTGCTGTCGCAGTCAACATGTGGCCCTTAATGGAGTTCTCTCATCTCCTCTTCCTGTCCAGGCTGGAGTTCCTCAAGGCAGTGTTCTGGGCCCTGTGCTTTTGCTAATTTTCATCAATGATTTATCTGACTCTCTGGAAAATCCTCTTTACCTTGTTGCTGCTGATTCCACCCTCTGCTGGACCATTTGTTATCCTTCAGATCAGCAAGCAGCAGCCTGTTCACTCTGTGCAGATCTGGATAATATCACAAACTGGTCCAACATGTGGATCATATCTTTCAACCCCGACAAATCACACACTCTCACGATGTCTCTCGAAAAGGACTGTCTGGAACCCCCCCCCCCTATCTACTTTCTCAACAATCCTCTTGAAGAAGTTCTTTAATTCAAGCTTCTGGGTCTCAGGATCTGCCATGATCTTTCCTGGGAAAGCCATACTTCCAAGCTGGCCTCCAAAGCCAATCACCGACTTGGGCATCCTCTGTCGTGCAAAGTCCTTCCTTTTCACACCTGAGCTCCAGATCAAAGCTTTCATCTGCAGCCGGATGCAGTACTGTTCTCCCCTCCGGGCTGGTGCTCCCGCCTCTCACCTTTCTCGGCTTCACGCTGTGGAAACCAAGGCATTTAGGATCATTGATATATCCCGCGATGAAGCTGAATCTTTGGGTCTCTCACTCTCTCACCACAGGCAGGTCAGTGGTCTTTCTGTCTTCCACAGTCTCCTCTCCAGCCTCGCCCCCCCTGCACTGTCTGTGATCTATCCCCCCCCACCCCATATTTCCACAAGGTGCTCAAGGTCTGCCAGCAACCCCCTTCTGGTGAAACTACCAAAATCAAGAATCACTGCTCACCTTCACCCTTTCATTCCTCTTTTTTCGTGCCTTTGAAACAAAATCCCACACTCTCTTCAATCCCACTCTTCCCTCGAGATCTTCAAAACAGCTGTTCACCACCAGCTCTTATCTTCCCCCATCGAAAACTATGATCTTTTCTACCCCCCCTTTAATCCACCACAAACCCACCTCCTTCAAATTCGCTGCTTTTCTTCCTGAAAGTCCCTGCAGTGTCCATCATGTTTACCCTGTGTACTCTCCCTTCCACAGATATCCTAATGTCTCTGTTCCCAATTGTTTTTTTGCTTCCCTCTCCCACCCCTTGTGTGTTAGTTCTTATACGAGCCTCTACATTGTGCACAAACATTTATTTTTATTTTTATTTTTTTAAAGAAAAAGATGGGGGTCAGTGTTCATCAAGCAACAATATCCCATTCCCTTCACAAAGATGGCTTATACGGACAGGTGACAAGAGAAAGAAGTCATGACTGAAAAAGATTCATATAAAGGATCGTATGTAGTTCACAAAGAAGCATATTGATGATACTGCAGGCATGTGGAGAAAAGTTTTGAAGTCAGACGAGACAAAAATTGAACTTTTGGTCTAAATTCAAAGTGTTACGTCTGGTGCAAACCTAACACTGCACATCACCCAGTCAACACCATCCCGAATGTCAAGCATGGTGGTAGCAGCATCATGTTATGGGGCTGCTTTTCATCAGCAGGGACCAGAAAAGCTTGTCACGATAGAAGAGACAATGGACGGTGCAAGGTACAGGAGAATCCTTGATGAATACCTGCTGAGTCAGCCATGAATCTGAAACTGGGTAGAAGATTCACATTTCAGCAGGACAATGATCTGAAGCACAAATGTAAAGCTACACTGGAGTGTCTGAATTAGAGGAAAATAAATGTTCTTGAGTGGCCCAGTCAAAGTCCTGACTTGAACCCCTCTGAACATTTATGGCGAGACTTGAAGATTGCAGTCCATCGACGATCCCCATCAAACTTGGCAGAACTAGAGCAATTTTCACATAAACAATGGGCAAACATTTCACCATCTCACTGTACAAAGCTGGTGGAGACCTACCCAAATGGACTCATAGCAGTCATTGCTGCAAAAGGTGCTTCTCCCAAGTACTGACCTAAGGGGCTGAATACTTTTACAACCAGTGAATTTTGATTTTTACATGTTTTTTTGCAGGTATTGCTGACATGTAACCCTCCTTCAACGACAATCGCGTTTCGTTTCATCTCTGCAGTGATGAATAAAAAAGTTTTTTTGGAAAAATTGTTTCTACATAATTCGTAATTCATCTCAATATGGCATTATTGGTCGGGGTGAATACTTTTGCAGGCCACTGTACGTTAAGCTGGGTGTCCCATATGCTGGCATTGGTTGGTGGACGTTAAAAATCTCACGGTCCCCTTTGCGAGGAGAGGGCAACCAGCACCCTGAGCTACTTACAAATTCCTGCCTGAACTGTGGGTACCAAGTGGTCTGGGCTTCTTGGAGGTTCCTTGACACCATGGGTTGCACTGCTTGCTATCTTCGAGTATGGTTGCTGTCTCAGCAACAGGTCTTAAACTGTAAATACATTGACCAGGTAGTTTGCATGTTACATGTGAATGGCTTTCTTCGATTACATGCAGCACTTGACTCCATGCAAACATTGGAAATCACATACAAATGTACACGACCTCTTTCTTTTTATTTTATTTTATACACGACCCCAAGGTCTTTGGCCCAGTCTTGTTTCTCATTTTCATCAGTGATCCCTCTGATTATTTGGAAAATCTGACTCATCTCTTTGCTGATTCATCTGCCATCTGTCGTTGCATCTCTCATCTCTCAGATAACCAGGCAGCAGTTTCTTCCATCTCTACAGACTTTCATCGAACCAGGAGCTGGTCCAACACTGGGACTGTTTGTAACCCTGACAAATCTCCACACTCATTCACTCACTCTGAAAGGACTGTCTGGTGAACCTTCCCATACATCTACTTCCTTAACCAACCTCTTGAAGAAGTTTATTCATTTAAATTTTTGGGCCTCACCATCAGCCATGAACTTTCATTGGCAAACCATATATCCAAGTTGGCCTCAAAGCAAGCCACTGACTGGGCGTGGAAAGTCTTTCCATGGCAAATCTGAACTTTTATCAGCTTACAAGGCCTTTATCCAGATATTTATGGAGTACTACTCTGTCCTTTGGACTGGCACCCCTGCCTCACACTTCACACCTGGCACTTATTGATGCCATGGAAACAAAGGCCCTGAAAATCATAGGAATCTTTCACAATTAAGCTGAATTCCTTGGCAGGTAGGATGTCTCACAGGCAGGTCGGTAGACTCTCTGTCTTATACTACCTCTTTTCTGGTCTTGCACCCTCTGCCCTTTGCTTGCTCTTCTACCCCAACCTCCCGACTTCTCCTCAGATTATATAGACTATAGAGAGTATCCGGTGTGTTAGTACTCCACTTCTGGTGTAACTCTCAAAACCGAGGCTCACTGCTCACCTCACTCGTTTGTTCCTCTTTTGTCTCATATGTGGAACCAACTTACTCAGTCGGTGAAATCCCATTCTTCCCTCCAGGGTTTCAAGACGGCTGTTCACCACCATCTGGAATGTTGCTTTTATAAGGAAAGGATTTGTTCTGCACCTTTATTCTTGGCTATTATTTGGCTCTCTAAACGTTTCATCAACAGCTCATTCAAGTTGCATCGTCAATTAAATGAAATCATTGTGTAACGTGCAGTGTTTCTTTATGCTTTATCAATACAATTTGAAAGTGTGTTTGTCAAGTGGTGAAGATATTGTTTACATATTGACTGAATACTCCAAGTAACCTTTAAAAAGTTTCACAATTACCTCTGCCAGCAGGCTGTGCAGTTCTGTCTCTGTGGGAAAGCAGCCCAGAGAGCGGATAATTGGTCCAATTCTCCTGCACAGGGATGAAAGTCCGTTAGCACCACAGCCTGCTGGCAGAGATAATTGGTCCAATTCTCTGACACGGATGTTTTACTTGCTATAATGCAGTTGATAGATATTTATTTTAATGCTTTTAACATTTTTATTACAGTGGAGTGATAATGTTAGAGGACATGTAACATAAGGCAAGTGAAATGGTATTATTGTTACTTTCGTGTGTGTTTAACATAAGCAAGCAGAGTTATATGTATACCTGCACTGTTGTGCACATCTATAGTAAGTGTTTCTTACCACGATAAGCATGATGCCATGCACCTATATATGAGCACAGTCGAGCAACTCTGTGTCCTGTCATAAGTCAATAATTGCCACAAAAATAAATACATTTTCTCCACCTTATTTTTGCAGACTTTATTTTTGCAGATTATTAGGATGGTTTTAACCTTTTAACTGAACACATTCACCATTTTTTATTTGATGTTAAGCCACACGCAAACTTGCTGATAACCCTGGGCTTCCCCCCCCCCACCCCCTTTCCTCCACCTGATGTCCCCAAGGCAGTGTTTTAACCCCTGCCTTATTTTGAGTTTAGATAAGTGTAAACAACCTTCCTCCTGAAATAATCTCTACTTTGCTGCTGACAAATCTATCCTTCAGATTTATAAAGCAACTGTAAAATGTAACAAATTTCATCAGAAATGATTTTCACATAATTGGAATGCTTGCCTGACATCCACCGTATTCTTTCCCTCGTTGGCAAAAGCATTGAAGGCATCGGTGATCGACTTGTGAAGTTCTCCCTCATAGAATTCTGTTGAAAAGGTGAGATATTGTTAAAGATAAATGTGCTTTGAGTGATGTATCTTTCATATTTCCACTGCTTTGAAACATTGTTTAAAAGCGAGTCTGAAAATTTCAGTGGAATAGTAAGGAAACGAGCAATGTCCAGATTATATGGCAGAACATGAGACCCGTCATTTCGCTGATGGGAATACCACTCTTTGATGTAATGGCTAATTTATGGGGCAAGAACCAAAAAGGATTCCTGGGAGATCCTTCCCTCCATGCGGGGATAACCAGTGTCGCAAGTTGGCGTTTGCAGTTTCACAACATGTGTGTCCATGTACCCGTGCACAAACCTTCCTCCTTTTTTTTTTTCTTTCTTTCTTTTTTTTTGCATCGCAAACCTTCCTGAGAGTTATCTGAATCCACCGTCATTAGTTTCATTGAAATCCACAAGTCCGTTCTTCAGTTATAGCACGACAGCCAGGCACGGCACCTTTTATAATATAGATGTTAAAAAGCCTTTGGTTCAGTGAAATAAATTATCAAGGTTCTGCTGCAGTTCACATTAACACAATCAAGATAAAATGTCAAACATAATTAAAGTAGCAATGCAATGCTATGTTTATTGGTGGTGTCCAAGGGTTGTGGCCGAGCTTGGACAATGCACCACATGGAGTGAAATACATCATGAGACATCCGTGTACTTTTATGACTGATGAATAATAAGTACAAGAGGTGGCAATCCTGGTGTTGGCTTAATGGTTAGGGTGGCAGGCCTGGGATCCTAGGGTCCTAAGTTCAAATCCTGCTTGGCTATTTAATTAAAACCAGGTGGGGTTGATTCAGCCAGTCATCCTTCTGAGGTCAGCAAAATGAGTACCAGCTTGCTGGGATGATTGGGCCATTTGAGTGGCCTGTGTCAGGGGGGGATCTCTCCAGGATTGTGCCCAATAGCCCAGGAGACTGCTTTGGCAGCACCAATGCTTTGTACCGTGTATCGTCCTGATGTCGTTGGATTTGGAATAGAAGACAATGGAAAATTCATCATCCATTTTATTCTGGCACTAAAGTAAAAAAGGAAAACTAAGCTTCGTTTTCAAAACTGAGAATTACGAGTTGTGATCACTAGCTTTTTATTTTCGATTTACATGATTATGTGAAAACCACATTGTTCGGCAGCAAATGCAACTTTGTAAATGTCTCATCAATTAATGTATGGAAAGGGAGCAATGTCTTGCTACTGTGGGTCCCTGATTGGCTGCTACTACTATTACTACTACCACCACCACCACCACCACCACCATCGAGCGAAATACATTTTTGAGATATAGTGCTACACATCCTTTTTCACCCTATCTCTCAATGGTGAAGAATCACTTTAAAAATTAAATAACTCTCGTATCCAGATCCGGATTCGGATCTTCACCAAAATTGAATCAAGTTTTTGTCACACACCCAACATGTCCACCAAGTTTCGCCTGAATCTGTCCACAACTTTTTGAGATATTCTGCACACAGACAAACAAACAAGCAAACAGACAGATAAGGTTGAAAGCATGACCTCCTTCACCTTCGGTGGTGGAGGTAATTGCATCAGATAATGCCGTATTTGTTACATTACATCGGCGAAGCTGTGGTCGACGTGTACAGCACATTCACGTTCAACAAAGCCACGGACAGCAAGAAACCCGACTCCGTATGCGAGGAGTTCGAGGAATATTGTAATCCGACAACAAACTTGGTCTCCGAGAAGCACCGTTTTGGGGAAACCCAACAGCAGGACGGTCAATCCTTTGACCAGTACATCACCGAATTGAGGACGAAAGCCAAATCATGCAGGTTTGTGGAACCAGATAACATTGTTTGGGACCATGTGGTTTTTGCCATGTCATATTTATACCTAAAAGAGCTTTGATTTACACCTAAAAGAGCTATTTGATTTACTCCACGAAAGAGATCTTGACCTCACAAAAGCAGTGGACGTATGCAGAGTAGCACCCATGAGTATAAGACCATGACAAAGACACCGCTCGAGATAAATGAAATGCAAGTACTCGACAGCAGGGCTCATTACTGTGTCGAGCCCATATACCTCGCAGTGAACATCAAGCACATCAAACATCGTCGTTTATTGGATGCCTCAACATAACTTAACGTTCTCGGTACAACGTCCACCATTTCGTCGTTGAATATCACTCGTCCTCTGCCCACACCCACGTGTCCTTTTGAGAAAGTACTTTATGATTTCCCATCAAGAATGCACACATCGGCAACATGCCAGCCCATCAAATACCAGATCACACATCACATCAAGGCCATGGGACCCCCCATTTTCACACGTTCTTGCCGACTAAAACCTGCGAAATTATGTATCGCTCACTAGGAGTTTGACTGCATGTCACAATTGGGAATTATCAGAGCATCATCCAGCAGTTAGTCTTCACCGCTACACATGGTACCCAAAAAGACATTTGGGGATTGGCGTCCTTGTGAGAATGACTCGTCCTTAAACAACGCAGCTGTTCCACACCGTTAATTGACTTGAGACTTGAGCCTGCAGAGTTGTTGACAATGACGATGAATGAATGAATAAACACTATAATCAAAATTGATGTGTTTGTGATGAATTTTCATTTGACGTCTGGTAGCGTATGATTGTATTTATAAACAAAGACCACGTCAAAGGTAGCATAAACTCGGAAAATCGATACAAGGAAATCTAACACAGGTGGAGGCCATTCAGCCCATCATGCCTGCGCGAACATCATAATAATTTATCTACACAAGATCCAAGGAAGAAAATGTGTATGGCTCACAAAGTGGGTATGCTGTGGTATGTTTGTGGGAAACTCCACGTAAAACTATTATGAGGTACTTAGACAAACCATCAATGGTCAGAAATGAAAGTGGACATCTTGGGGAACCTGTAGAAACCGGCAATATCATACTCTCCATTTCCCTGTTTTATTAAAGATGAATTAAAGCAACAGAATATGGGTATTGTAACCTTAGAAATGTTACAGTTTGATTGGTAAAAAATTTATTTTACTGCACGTTTCTTATGTGACAGTTATTTTGAGTGTGGAGACTCAGAATGTGAACTTTGGTGTCTCTTTTATGTTTTGATGATGTTCTGCCTCCCTATTCGGGTTTTCTGCATCTACCCTATCTGATGAAATAATGGATTCGTACATAACGCTTCGTGTCCACTGCATCAAGAAAAATAAGGAGTCCAGTGTTGATAATGTTTCTTATGATTTTTATTCCAAATCTCGCTTAATTTCTCGGAAATATGACAGAGTCTAACGGCAGAAAAATATAGATCAAAATTGTGATCAGAAAAATAAAATTCGGACCACAAGTAATCCCGTCTTGATTTTCGCGTCAGTCCCGTTATGTATGAATCATCATCTCTCGTCAGACGCAAATAACGCTAGCATTAGAAAACCTTGCCGTCTTGCAAACTTCCCCGATTGATGGATATAATAGGCACTTGCAAGCGTGTCAGCACATTTCCATTCGCCGTCGAGCGCAGCGTTTGTCTTCGTGTCCGTGTCTTTGCGAGAGCCGTAACGTACAAATCCAGCGTGAGGATGCCGAGCCGAACGAGGTGACTCGCATTTGTCTGATAATTCTTCATTTTAACCAACGCTAGAATGTTTTTGGTGCTTCGTGAGGATCCGAGAGGTAAGAATTATGTTTTTCGTTTCATGTTTAAAGTGATTATTTTCAAAAGTTCGAAAGAAATAGATTCGATTTTAACGTTATTTTTCGCTTACAAGTGTGGCTTTCTTTGCTACTGAACTCGTCTGTGTTTTCTTCGTAATTTATAACATCGGACTCTCTCAAAATGTGCTGTTTTTTTTCTTTTTCCTGTCACATATTGAGCCTGTTTAAAAAGGCAGAGTAAAAATTATCTGTTTCTTATCCCAAAATATAATATTTACGTTGTTTTTTTTCATCTGATTCCGTACATAACGCTGACGCCAAGCTCGAAATTCGAACATGTATTTACAGTGTTGTATATATTCAGTGGTAACTTTAAAACTGGACGTGCTGCAGGTATAAAAATTTAGATTTAGCTATATGAATACATGCAGATTAACATAATGGGTTGCATTTCATGTTTCCCTAAACTTTTTTTTTTGCCCTTTGTGCAACAGTATGTGTACCCACTTTGTGAGCCATGTACAAATGCAAAAAAATAATAATAATAATGAAAGAATTGTTTGTTTTTTGGCTTTTAAAAAAGTTTTTGTAGTTTTTTTTCTTCCCCTCAGGGGAGGGGGCATGGGCTTGGTTAAAACACACAACATCAACCACACAGCTCCCCTTGACAAGACCCCCCACCAACAGCACTCCAGACACATGCACACAATCACCCATCAATACTCAAGCTCCCTAAAAGTCCTATCAACATCTCCATACTCCTCTGTCTCCATAACTTCCAGGTGTCTATCTACTTCTAATTTAAACTTATCTACTGTTTCTGCTGCCACGACCTTTCCAGGAAGGCCATTCCATGCATGAACTACTCTGAGTAAAAGTCCCCTGCCTTACTACCATCTTAACTCTCCTCTTCTTTACTCTCAAGCTATGGCCCCTGGTCCTATCACTATCTACTCTGTTGAGTAATTCATCTACACTTATTTTATCTTTACCTTTCATTATCTTAAACATCTCCAACATATCTCCTCATAATCGCCTCCTTTCTCGTGATAAAGCCCTGTCTACTTCAGCCGCTCCTCATAGCTGAGTCTAGCTAGGCCCCGAATCAATCTAGTATCCCTGCGCTGAGATTGCGATTACATTGTGAAGATCGCGCCGAGCTTACAAAAGGTATCAGTTATACACCGCCCAAAGTGCTGCTGAGCTCCGAGCCTCAGATTGTACATATATGTGTCTCATGGAGTAAAATTATGTAAATTACGGAGAAAAGCAAGTAGAGCTGAAGCATCTTTCATCACATGGATTCTACTTCCTTGAATTCAGTTGGCATGCCGCATGCATGCCATAAGGTGGACATATGGAATTATTGCCACTGCTCAGTTCATACCCATTTAGCTTCTTCCGTGTTTTTTTTCTTTTAGTTGATGTGTTTTATGGCTCATAATGGAACTAAAATAAACAAACACATAATGGGTGTGATTACACACACATAACTACACACAGGTAATGGTTTGAGCTTTGAGTGGAAGTTCTGACGAATGCACAATCGAGACTAAGTGTCACTGCATTGCTTGCTGCTACTCTCTGCACATGCGCGTTTCACTTCGCAGGGTTGCCAGATTTGAAAAATCGAAATATCGTATTGGAACCTCGAAATTATCGCATTTTTCAGATGGAGATTATGACCTTCTCCATCGTACGATGGAGAAGGTCATAATCTGCCTAGCAGAATGAGAGAAATGTTATGAAATGTAAACTGAAAATTGAAGATCGAGTACTTTATTTTTTGGAATTGCAAGAATTATTGTACATTTGCAATCATCGATCGTACATTGTACAAGAGGTAAAATCATCGTACAAATACGATACTTATCGGACATCTGGAAACCCTATCACTTCGTTATTGGTAGCATGGTGAAGATTCTGAAGGTGATCTTATTTGCTTATAAACATTTGAATTATCAACCTTATGCCTGGTGTTGGCTTAATGGTAAGGGTAGTGGGCTTTTGATCCTCGTGATGCTGAGTTTAAATCCCACTCAGTTGTTGAATTAATACCAGGTGGGGTTAACTCAACCTGTCATCCTCCCGAGGTCTGCAAAATGAGTGCCAGCATGCTGGTATACTGTGTCGGAGTGGCGACCCGTCCAGGATTGTGCCCAAATACCAAGGAGACTGCTTAGGCAGCACCAACGCTCTGCACAGAGTATGGTCCCAATCTTCTATTAACCTTCCATATTCGGAGCGGAATCACCATGATTAATGACACGCAAAAGACTGAGCCTGGTCACCAAATTGGCCACAAAATGTAACCATTACACCACTGAGTCTGATCAAAAAGTTTGAATTTAAGCAATTAAACTTTGTAATTTTTAGTTTTTTCCATGTTGATCCAAAGCCAGTTGCCGACTGGGAATCCTCCATCGCACAGTCCTTCCGTGGCACACCTCACCTCCTGACCACATACAAAGCTTTCATCCACACCATGATGGAGTACTGCTCTCCCCTTTGGGCTGGTGCTCCTGCCTCTCACCTTTCTCGGCTTCACGCTGTGGAAACCAAGGAAGGAATTTAGGATCATTAGTATCTCTCGCGATGAAGCTGTGTCTTTGGGTCTCTCACCGCATGCAGGTTGGAGGTCTTTCTGTCTTCCACCGTCTCCTCTACAGCCTCGCCCCCCCCCCTCACCCCTGCTCTATCTATGATCTGTCCCCTTTGTATTTCCACAGGGCGCTCAAGGTCCGCCAGCAACCCCCTTCTGAAAAAACTACCAAAACCAAAATCACTGCTCAACTTCACGCTTTCATTCCTCTTTTTCCCCACCTTTGGAACAAACTCCCACACTCTCCAATCCCACTCTTCCATCCAGGCCTTCAAAACAACTGTTCACCACAATCTCTTATCTTCCCCCATCCAAAACCATGATCTTTTCTGCCCCCGTTAATCCACCCCAAACCCACCTCCTTCAAATACCCTGCTTTCCTTCCTGAAAGTCCCTGTCGTGTAAGGACCTGAAAGTCTCTGTAATGTCCATCTTGCTTACCCTGTGTACCCTGCCCCATCCCTCTCCCTTCCACAGATCTCATGTCTGTGTTCCCCACTTTTTTGTCCTTTACTTCCCTCCCCCGCCCCTCTTGTCTCCTGCTCCTCTTGTATGTTCTGTGTGTTAGCTCTCATATGAGCCTCGACAATGCATACAAAAATAAGAAAAATAAAAAACAAAGGCTTACACGTAACCAAGGTCTATGATAATATAATGATATTATGATGTGACTCTTGACTTGAGACTTGTCCTCAGGACTTGAGACTTGTCCTCATAGACTTAAGACTTACTTGAGACTTGGCTCAGGTGACTTGTGGACATCTCTGCTGCTCTGAAAGAAGACCTTGGATGCTCCACTGCAACGCTTCATCTCCCAGGATAATTATTCTCAGCGTCCGATGACAGCAATGATGCCAACCAACTTCGTACGGCCATGCAAGGCCTCCGGGTGACACCAACACGTACGCATTCAGCACGCTGGAATAATTTATTCCCCAGAAGTTTGCTCCGTGCACCCAACGTATTCGTGCGGTATGACGCTATCCTTGCAGCAACGGAGACCCTTGCAGCAACCATATGGCAGACCTTCCAAGGTTCTACAATACTCCGAGAAGACCTTCATACTCGATATTCATGGTGGTCGGGAGACGGTCTCCACAGATCGCTTGAAACCAGATTTTCTTGACACAGCACCAGAGCCAACACTGCCTCCGACCGGTGGTTTGATGCCAACGACAACGGTATCCCTACCGTTGTATACAACTCGTCTTGGGCGCCATGTGCACTCCTCGGCACCATATTTATGAGTACAATTTTGCTGTCGACCATTTCTTATTTTGGCTGTGCCTTTTTTGTGGTTTTTACATGCTCAAGCAACACCTATTCTTTTGATTGGTGGTTTAGTTTGATAAATGCATTCAGACGAGGAATACTGTGGCACATCATTTTGCCTTCCCTGTGGTAAGATGTAAATATGTTGTAGTTCGGATCTCCGGAACCGGTTGCAACCGGAAGTGACGGACAGGAGAAAAGGAGTTCACGGTGTGGGGAATAAAGGATTGACAAGGATTCCAAAGGCCTCCAACGTCCTTTCCTTATACTAGTGCATGCCGTACGTGCGTGGCCGTACGTGCAGAAAAAAAAATTTTCAAACTGCGTGCCAGAAACAACAACCACACAGGCCGTTCCTTTGCTCTCGCGTGGCCGTACGTGCAAAAATAAAAAAAATAAAAACTTTCAAACAACCACAGTCCGTTCCTTCGCTCTCGTAAACGACGACTGTACTGGGCCATTGTGTTTATATATAAATGCGCATAAGAAATCGAGACATTATTAGAATACAGTAAGTCATCACTATCTGGAAGTCCGTACGTTGTAACCCGTAATGGGGAACGCGCTCTAACTTGGCCATAACTTGGGAACCGCTTGTCCGATTAATTTCAAACCTTTTGAAAGGCAAACAAACAGAGATTGCTGGAATTATAGATAGATAGATAGATAGATAGATGAGCCTGGTGTTGGCGCAGTGGTTAGGGCAGCGGCTTGGGATCCAAGAGGTCCTGAGTTCAAGCCCCGTTGAGCCACTGAATTAATACACCAGGGGGTTGACTCAGCCTGTCATCCTTCCGAGGTCGGCGAAATGAGTACCAGTATACTGGGCCGGTGTATACCCCGGTTAAAAGAGGTGTACCATATCCCTGTGTCGTAAGACGCGACCAGGGTTGCGTCAGGAAGGGCATCCGGCGTAAAACATGTGCCAAATCACTATGCGGATCATAATGGATGATCCGCTGTGGCGACCCCTAACGGGAGCAGCCGAAAGAAGAAGAAGAAGAAGAAGATAGATAGATAGATAGAAGATAGATACTGTGGGTGCAAAACGCCAAGCAACGTGTCTTGTCATTGGTAAATAAATGGCGCCCTTTCCCCATTGGCCACGCCTACGCAGCAACGTGTCCTGTCCTTTGTTTGGTAAATAAATGGCCATAACTTGGGAACCACTTGTCCGATTAATATCAAACCTTTTGAAAGGCAAACAAACAGAGATTGCTGGAATTATAGATCGATAGATAGAAGATAGATACTGTGGGTGCAAAACGCCAAGCAACGTGTCTTGTCATTGGTAAATAAATGGCGCCCTTTCCCCATCGGCCACGCCTACGCAGCAACGTGTCCTGTCCTTTGTTTGGTAAATAAATGGCCATACCTTGGGAAGCACTTGTCCGATTAATATCAAACCTTGAAAAGGCACATCCACAGGGCCCCAGCAATATACCTGACAAATTTCTCAATTCGATCGGACCAGTGGTTGTCGAGAAACAGCGGTCACAGACACACACATACACACACACACGCACGCATGCACGCGCACACAATCATTGCTGGAATTATAGATAGATGCTAAAATGGTGTTGCCCCCCCCCCCCCTTTACTTGCCCTTCCACCCTTCTGGCGTCCATGCTCTTTCCTCTGCCAACCCTGGTGATGGACGATATTACAGTTGGTGATAATGTAAGTGTTTATGCATGGGCTGTATTTTTAGTGTGTTCGGGTTACACCGTTACATGAATGTTTGTGTCCAGAGAGGAAAGCTGGTGTGACCGTCGTTGGTAATTTTGTCCCTTAAAAAGGCTGCTCGCTGCTGACGACGAGCAAACGACGGGCAAGACTTCGTCACCATTGATTGGTGGACCTCCTTCAAAAAAAACATGACGTAACGCATGCCCAAAGAGCCGTCATCCAATCAGCGGTCGTCATATCTCCGTCTCTTCAGGGGCCATCGATTTATCATGTACGCAAATACAGCGTAATTTTTCCCACCCTTCCCTCCATCTCGACGCACGCCCTTTCCGGGTTATCCCGCGCTCTCCCGCTTCCCCCTTTCGCTTTCCATCATCATCTTCCTTTCCTCCGTTTGAATCTTCTGAATTAAGCCGTCTCCCCTAATTCTGACTGGAATAAATACATGGCTGACTGTAGAAATGTTTGTAATGACAGAACTCTACGTCATTAATTACTATCTGACGAGATCAAGCGCAATCAATCAAATCCAATTCTCAGTAAAATAATCAACAGGCCTCATGACTAATTGTTTTACTTGTAGTCGTGTGTACATTCAGGCAGTTCGGCGTAATGCAGCTCCCACTGTACGTACAGTACTTACTTTGAGCGTCGGAGGTAAATGTCTCGTCAGCGCCTGCCGCCATAACAACGCATCACCATGGCAACGGAAAATTTATTCATCCAAACCTGTTTTCAAAGCGTCAAATAAACGACTTACAAATGAGCAAACTACGTGAAACGCCGATGACTTAAAACGACTGAATATAAAGAGCGCGATTATATTCCGTTGGTTTTTACCGATCAAGGTTCTTTCTTTTCGTGCGGTGTATAAAGCAAGGCTTTTGGTTTCAATTTTTATCTTTGAAATTAAAATGTAAAAACGCTGAGGCGTAATACAACGACTGCAGGTTGTGCCTGGTATAACAATACGATATCATAAAAAAATTTAAACTAATGTTCTACTCGGGAGATATACTTTTACTGATTAAAGTTGTACTTGTAGTTGTCTCATTGTCTCTGAAGTTGTCATTGTCTCATTGTTTACATCATATCAATCAACATGTTGGGAGAACGTTATGACGTCACGAGGAAATGTCAAACCACGTGACATCAATGGAGAATTTGTCGTCACCAAAACAGATCACACCACAGACAGAGTGACATTTTGCTATAAAACAAATAATGATTTGTTTGTTTCATTATATCTGGTGAAATAGACAATCGGGCCACACTTTGTAAACACAGGTGTGAAACATTTTCCTGTGAAACAAAGCACCTGAAAAACAAGCTAAAAAAAATCATCGTTCAACTAAATAAAATACACATTATACTTTCTTAGTGCACACCTGTTGGTATTCACACCTCGTGGTCACAAAAATAACGAGAAGGGCACTCGGTAGTGTGTTTAACTCCGCCATACAATGCCTGATCCTCGAGAACATATTTTATTTTTTAACATTTCTTTCATATCATCGGCCCAAGACATTTTTAAACGTCATTCTGGATGTCTTTCTTGTCCCTCTCTAAATGGTGAAGAATCATTTTTTAAATTAAATAATTATCATATCCAGGTCTGGACTCGGATCTTCACCAAAATCGAATCAGTTCGTCCTTGTCACACACCCAACCCGTCCACCAAGTTTCATCCGAATCCGTCCACAACTTTTTGAGATATCGTGTTGTATATCGTTTTTGGCCCCATCGCTCAATGGTGAAGAATCAATGAAAAAAATTCAACGAGTCGTATCCGGATCTTCACCGAAATCTAATCAGTTCCTTCTTGACACACTCCCAACCTGTCCACCAAATTTCATCTGCATCCGTCCACAACCTTTTGAGATATCCTGCACACAGACAGACAGACAGACAGACAGAGAGACAGACAGACGTGAAAACATCACCAACTTCACCATCCGTGGTGGAGGTAATAATATTACAAATGAAAGATACACGAGTCCCGGAACAAAAGTGCGAGGTTTCATCTAAACAAATCAAATTATCAGAATCTCTCTGTATTCTATTCTCATCACATTCCAGGTATGTGTATATATATATATATATATATATATATATATATATATATATATATATATATATATATATATATATATATATATATATATATATATGTATATATATATATATATATATATATATATATATATATATATATATATATATATATATATATATATATATATATATATATATATATATATATATATATATATATATATATATATATATATATATATATATATATATATATATAGTGTTACGGATTTCAGAATCCGATCCAATGAATGCAAACAAACATCCAGGTCCTCAGATAGTTATTTCCTCAATGCATGTCCAGGATAGACCTATCCCCATGTCTGGTGGTATTCTAAATGTGATGCATTGAGAAGGGTAAAGAATAGATTCCCTATCTTATGGAAAGCTCCTTTATCTCTTTACCACAGACACATTCATGCACGTGAGATAGCCGTTAGCCGAACCGAGGCTCAACGCCCGCCTTTTTCCATCGACGTTGACACCCATTTCTCTCACCGACACTGACGCCCACCTTTTTCCATCAACGTTTGACACCCCGTTCAGTAGCTCTATGGATGCTAACTGGTTCTTTTTCATATCAGGCTGAACATTGAGGTGATAATTGTTGTTGACGTTTTATGAGCGCTTCACGTTTTCGCTCGGTAATTCTGACAAATGGCTGCTTTTTGCCGTTCGTCCAGCACCACAAGCATGGCATCGTAAGCCACAAATAATCGCGGGACCTGCAGGTTGTCACGGCAATGATTCACAAATGGGGCGGGGTGGATTTGGCTGGAGTCTGCGCCCACCCAGATGGGCCGCCTATAAAAAGAGGACGAGAGGTCCGTTCTGGACAAGTCAGGTGGTGATGCCTTTGGCAGGTCAGTCGACAACGAGTCAGTTGGCATCAGTGAGTCAGTGTCAGTCAGACGGCTTTACCCGTCAGTCGAAGTCCAGTCAGTCAGACGACTTTACCAGTCAGTGAGTCGGTGTCAGTCAGATGGCTTTTCCAGTCAGCCGGCACCATTGAGTTAGTGACAGCCTCAGCTCCTCACATCACCTCAGCATCTCACAGTTCCTTACTGTGCCTCACAGCACCACAGCACTTCACAGTGCCTCACAGCTCCTAACAGCTGTCCGTTGGTTTTGGTCCTGATGGTTGCTGGCGGTGGGTGACGCTCAGACTGTTAATACTCCTACTCGAGACCTGCTCTTGGCGTCCCTGATTCTTGGTGTCCCTGGTTCCTGGGCGCTGGCAACGGACAAGGCACGCTCACACATTTCAGGACGTTTTTATTTGACGCACGACTTCTATTTGGTGAGTGAGACGATTTCTATCCTCCTCCTGAATGATCTGCTGGGTACCCTTCTCTGAGTTTAATTGTTAAGTAATGCTCGGCCACCCAAATTAAGATCTAATCAAGATAAGATTGGTGCTTTGCCGAGGGCACGCTCCCCATTCAGGAAACCACGTGACCTCCAGTTAAACGGCATAATTCGACGGTGAACACTGGAACTCGTGGTTAACTGAGTGGCATTCGTGGTTCTAAAGCAACCAATTGTACCAAATACTTAATTGTGAGTGGTGGTCCCAGGCCCAGCTCTACCGAGGACAAACGGAGATGAAACCCCCTCATAATACTCGGTAACAATATATACATATATATATATATATATATATATATATATATATATATATATATATAATGAGCCTGATTAAAAATAAACAAATAAACAAAAACAAGAAACCATATCAAAAACTAAATAATTATGGCTGCCAGACCATGTGACCGATCAAGTTGAAATTTAAAACGTGAATTCCGCATCACCACGAGGTCATAAATTTGATGTTTTATGTCGATTGATTAAGCGGTTCCAGAGAAAATATTTAATCTTTTCTTCAATCCAATATGACTGTCAAATCATGTGACCTCTCAATTATTCCTTCACAAACTTGAACACCAATGGCTTGGGGAGCATTTGTGTGACGTTTCCCCTCGATCTGTCCAGCCAATCTGGAGAAGATTTTTATAGGTTTTTGGGTAAATCCAATAAGGCTGCTAAACCAAGTGACCTTTATTGCTCCTCATGGTTATCCTTTTGTTCCTCATGGATAGACGGTCATACATGTAAAGTTTCACCTCGATCTGTTCAGCCACTTCAGAGAAGATTTTTGAAGGTTTTTTTTTTAACAATATGGCTGCCAAATGACATGTACCGATGACATCATCAATTATTTTTCTGTGGACCATTTTATCCCTAGTTGATCCTCAAAAATTTTCATACGGATCAGATGTAGCATTCTACATATACACTTTTGATATCATAACAAAGGCATCTATGACATCATCAAAAATCACGCTTATTCCCCATGAGAAGTACATGCCGTTTACCTAGTTTCAATTTTTTCCATGGTGCTGTTTAAGAGATACTGAGCTCCAATTTTTTTCCAACACGGCTGCCATACCACGTGACCAATGATGTCGTAATTATGATTAAAACATTCGGCATGAGTGGTCACACCGATGGTGAAAATTGTCTCAATACAACAAGCAGTTGTGGAGAAAAACACAAAAGTTCTGTGCGGACAAACAAACAAACAAACAGACCCAAACGCAATACCCTCTCCTTTGGCGAGGGTAATAATATTACAAATGAAAGATGCACGAGTACCTGAATAAAGGTGAGAGGTTTCATCCAAACAAATCCAATGATCAGAATCTCTCTGTGTTTTACTCAGTGTCCCACGAACAGAGGAACTAAACTCGCTACTTCCTGGTACATACCTTTATGAACACCTTTTTGAGGAGGTATCTACCTATATTATAAGTAATACACCAACTAATAAGTACCCACCTGAATGAACACCTGGACACAAAAATGATACTCAAACATCATGGACAAAGCAATGAAGCCCACACAGTCAGATTAACTTCCTTTGGAGGTTTCTCTGAGTCGATGCTATGACCTGGAACACCTGGAAATGTTTTGTACTTAACCTTGATCATGTTGTGGTAATGGCCACAATAGATTAAAGGCAGGGAGATAGACTAGTTATTTCATTTACAAATGTCAACCATAAGTGTGTGGTTTCTTTGTAGATTGTAGAATGACAGGACATGCGTCGAAATGTGTTCAGAAGCCAACATCTGTAAAAACGTCAACATCCCAGTCCGAGAAAACTCAGGGAAACACAAACCAAAAACAATAATTGAGACTAAGGAAGTAAAGCACACGTATGACCTGAGGTTTCAGCACCCAGCGATTTTGGTTATTAAACACAGAAATCAAAGAGATACAGAACTCCAATTTATTAAACACAGAAGAAAATGACCAAATACCAGGATCTCAACCTGACCATGAAACAGAGTAGTACAGTTTTACATGATACCTGTAGCAAGTCACATGTCACATAACCCCCATGTACTTAATCTAATTTACTGTCACAACGCACATCTATACACATCAACAGAGCCGATTCTTAAGAGAATATGAACAGAATTTGATGAGACATAACTCGCTTTACCCAATGTGTTGGTTCTTCGTTCTTCATCAGGGGTTCACATCTGTCACAATATTTTAGACACCTTTCTTCGGAATTTTAAATGATATTATTTGAAAGAATTTGAGATTCTCGGTTCATTTTATTCACAAAATTACAAATTATTCGCTAACCCAACCCGAACCCAACCTGAACGCTAACATTCAAACCCAAAGCCAAACTCAACCCTAACCCAAACATTCAAACCCAAACCCAAAACCAAACATTCAAACCCAACCCCAACCCGAACATTCAAACCCAACCCTAACCCAAACATTCAAACCCAACCCCAACCCAAACATTCAAACCCAACCCTACCCCCAACATTCAAACTCAAACCCAAACATTCAAAACTAACCACATCCCTAATATTCAAACCCAACCACAACATTCAAACCCAACCTGAACCCTAACATTCAAACCCAAACCCAAACTCAACCCTAACCCAAACATTCAAGCCCAACCCTAACCCAACCCCAACCCGAACATTCAAACCCAACCCTAACCCTAACCCGAACATTCAAACCCAAACCCAAACATTCAAACCCAACCCTATCCCTAATATTCAAACCCTAACCCAACCCTCACATACAAACTCAAACCCTCACATCATAAATCATTTCTAGTTTTTTTTTCCATTTCACAAGTCTTTATTTCACAGTTCAATAATAATACAAGGTGAATGTATTCTATTTATACAACAATTTTGTTTTCTTTTCTTCCAGTTCTGTTGAAGAATGAAGCTTCAGTTGTTTAAAGTTTGAAGAAGTAGATAGGGAGACAGAGATGTTTTATGAACGTGTCTAGAGGATTACGAGTTCTTCAGAACACTCTCTTGATATTGCTGAAAAGGAATAAATAAAAACATTACTTATCTAACATCAAATTAAATAATATATCATTGAATTAATTTTTCATCAACTGAAGTTACCTCTCATCAATCACCATCTAACGAAGAATGACATCGATATGTTTGGAACTCCAAAAGGCGCCAAGGTAGAACCCACTTTCCAAGTCTCTAAAATAGAACCCGCATGTCGAGTCTCCAAGGCAAACCTCTTTTCCTGATTTCCCCAAAATTTGTGGGTCTCCAAGGTAGGTCTCACATATTGAGCCATCGAGACAGACCCTTTTCCCGAGTCTCCAAGGTAGGTCTCACATTATGAGCCATCCAGGCAGAACTCTTCCTGATTTTCCCCAAATTTCTGGGCCAACAAGGTTGGTCTCACATCGTGAGCCATTGAGACAGACCCTTTTCCCAAGTCTCCAAAGGTAGGTCTCACATCGTGAGCCATCAAGACAGACCTTTTTCGCGAATCTCCAAGGTAGGTCTCACATTGTGAGCCATCTCGGCAGAACTCTTCCTGATTTTCCCAAAATTTCTGGGCCTCCAAGGTTGGTCTCACATCGTGAGCCATCGAGACAGACCCTTTTCCAAAGTCTCCAAAGGTAGGTCTCACATTGTGAGCCATCTCGGCAGAACTCTTCCTGATTTTCCCCAATTTTGTGAGTCTCCAAGGTAGAACTCATATGCTGGGTCTTTGAGGGAGAACTCTTCTTGTGAGTCTCCAAGGTAGAACTTGTTTTGTGGGTCTTCAAAGTTTTCTTGTTTAAAAGGTTGTCCAACAAATCAATGAGTTCACCTCTCATTTCGACAATGAGGGCGTTTTTAGGTTGTCGATCTGAAACAATTTCCTATGGAAGGAAATAACAAAGTTTTAATTAATTCCATTCATTTAACATCAGATGACTGTGTGAACTAATCAAGCTCTGTGAATATTTTTTTAAATCCTTACCTTTCGAGAGTCGAGGTTCAAGTTCAGTCCATCGATGTGAATGTGTAAATCAATATAGATAGTTGGGAGAGCACTGTTTATCCCAGAAAATTCAAAGTCTTCCCCAGTCGGTTCAGCAACCTCCATTCTCAAACACAGAGATGAAGCCGAGGTGTTTCAAAAAGCCTGGGAAAGTTGGGGGATGGGTGTTGAGACATTGCATCATTAATTCACATCAAAATATATCATTAAATAAGTGAAGGGATTGATCTTGTCACTTTGAGTGTTGTTTTGGCGGAAAGCCTGGGCATAGAGCCAGTGTTATTAACAAAAAATACTGTTATATTTGAACAAACATTTAGTAATGAGTTTTATTAAAGATATTACACAATATACTCAATTGATAAAATGTTCTTCTGGTCCTGCTTGCTTGAAATTGTGGTGGTTATTTCATAAAATATTCATTTGTTTATTAATTGATTTCCGTCCTGTTGATTTGGAAGTTTGGTGGGATAGTCAAGAAGTTTAAACAGTTTCCTCATTTACGTCAATGTAAAATATTTATACATACCAGAATTAAAATATTGAGAGGTTGTGTGATGGAGGGGGGAGGGGTGTGTGGGGGAAGGGGTATTCAAAAAGTTTTCACATTTACCCAATTTTACTTTGATTTCCCCAAATTTTGATATTTTTAGGTAGGGGTTAAAATATTTCATTAATTAAAATATTTTGTGAGGGTTGTGGTTAAGATATTCTCTTTTTATTATTATTTAATTTTGACATTTTTCCAAGTTCCAGAACTTTGATAATTTAATAAATTAATCAATTAATGACTTACTTTGACATTTTTCCAATTTGTCTCAGAACTCTCATTTCCACGCGACTTACATATGGAAGAGGAAGAGAGGAAGGATAAGGACAGGGAAGTAGGGAGGCTGAAGTGGTCCAAGATTGTGAATATTTGAACCAAAATAATTGTTCATTGGTAACAACAGCTCTCCGTTATAAGAACATTTATATCATGGCACATACATGAACAGGTGGTCAGTGGCAGTGCTTTCTAACTCAGTTATTGGAGCATTCAGATGAATATGATCATTGAATTGGGAAAAATAATTTGGTTTGAAGAGCTTTCAACAACAATCACAGCATGTATTCCATGGACTTGCTCCAGCTCGACCACATGATGGACAAATGTTAAAGTAGCCTTTCTATGATTGGACAGGTTGATATGTCTAAAATGGATGTGTCCATGTCTGCCACATTTACACTCCGAATCGAGACATCCATAGAAGTCACATTGATAATGGTATGCCCCAAATGGACACACCCACTGTAGCCACATTGCCAGGCCCTTTCTGGACACACCCATCCTTGCTACATTACCACACCACTAATGGACATACCCATCCTAGCTACATTACCACACCACGAATGGACATACCCATCCTAGCTACATTACCACACCACGAATGGACACATCCACCATAGCCACATTGCCACACCACTAATGGACACACCCATCGTAGCCACATTGCCACACCACTAATGGACACATCCACCATAGCCACATTGCCACACCACTAATGGACACACCCATTCTAGCTACATTACCACACCACTAATGGACACACCCATCCTGGCCACATTTCTACACCACTAATGGACACACCCATCATATCCACATTACCACACTACTAATGTACACACCCATTGTAGCCACATTGCCACGCCCCTAATGTACACACCCATCCTAGCCACATTACCACGCCACTAATGGACACACCCATCCTAGCCACATTACCACACCACTAATGTACACAACCATCATAGCCACATTGCCACACCACTAATGTACACAACCATCATAGCCACATTACCACACCACTAATGTACACAACCATCATAGCCACATTACCACACCACTAATGGACACACCCATTCTAGCTACATTACCACACCACTAATGGACACACCCATCCTAGCCACATTACCACACCACTAATGGACACACCCATCCTAGCCACATTGCCACACCACTAATGTACACACCCATCCTAGCCACATTACCACACCACTAATGGACACACCCATCCTAGCCACATTACCACACCACTAATGGACACACCCATCCTAGCCACATTACCACGCCACTAATGTACACAACCATCGTAGCCACATTACCACACCACTAATGGACACACCCATCCTAGCCACATTACCACGCCACTAATGTACACAACCATCGTAGCCACATTGTCACACCACTAATGGACACACCCATCCTATCCACATTACCACACCACTAATGTACACAACCATCGTAGCCACATTGCTACGCCCCTTGCGGACACACCCTCAGTTGCAACATTGCCACAACCAAACAGACATCTACAGTAGTCACATTTCCACAACACAATGAACTATTCTCTCTGGATGTGCCATCTGCTCACTTTTGGCAAATCCTTTCCATTCTTAGAATATCATTACCTTTACAAAGCAACTTTTTTTTTAAACTAGGATCCTGAAAAATGGATCCACCACCATATATTTTATATTCTTCTCCAGTGGCCATTACGAAACTTTATTTTGCCTTAAATTTTATATCTTAAATATACACCCCCCCACCCCTCCCCAAACTTTTCTTATGTATCCATCTTGTTTGTCTTTCTCCGTCTCCGTCTCCATCTCCGTCTCTGTCTCGTTTGTCTGTCTCCATCTAGTTTCCCCTTTCTCTTGCTGTTTCTGTTCTGTGTACTAGCTCCTCCATGAGCCAAGACCGTGTACTGCATGTGTGTGTATATTTTCAAATACAAATTACTTTAATGATCTTTCAGGTGTATACAGTCATTTTTTATGTGACTACCTTAACTGTCATGCCAGACTTCCTCTAGTTGTAAGATATATTTGGTGCTTGTCTGGCTGAGTGCAACAAAATGTACATTTGTTCTCAACGCTTTTGAAGCACAGACAAAATGGGATACAATACAGGTGAAGAACATGTCGCTTAGATGAAGTTTGTAATAATTAGTAACGTGATGCATGTATCTGGGGTACTTACATGATGACAGATGGGATGGATTCGTTGAGGGAGTGAAGGAGAGAACAAGCACCTCTTCTGATGAGCCTCTGGAAAAACAATAACAACATGAAAGGTTAAATACATTGACATCTCCAAACGTTTGATAAAAGATCCAGGAAAGGACACAGAAGGAAATGCACTGATGGATCAGGTAATCTAATAAAAAGAGAACAAGGTGTTTTTATTTCATCCAGGGAAGAGAGTAGGGAAGAGAGTTAAAGCAATTGTTATTTATAGTGCATTTACAAGGATTTACAAGGAATAAGGCACAGGAGAAGGCCATTCGGCCCATCAAGCCTGCGCTACACCAATACCAGATTTAATAAGTCCGTCGATAACCCTTCCCTTCATGTGCAGCCATTTGGCTGCGACACTGGTACTCATTTCGCCGATCTTAGAAGGATGACAGGCTGAGTCAACCCCATGGTGTTAATTCAGTGACAAATGGGACTTGAACTCAGGACCCAAGGATCCCAAGCCACCACCATAACGGCGAAGCCAACACCAGGATAAAACCAACACCACCACCAGTGCACAGGGATAACAATGGAAATAAATTATCTTTCCGACCGAAATTATAATCACAATAATCTCCACAATTCAGGATATTCTTGCTCTTCATAGAGGGAACTATTAACAACAACTAATGTAAAAAGATCAATTCCCAAAATTTCTTTCAACGTAACATCTTTATCTTGGGGTGGGCTGTGTTTGAACCCGGTATCTCAACGTCTAACTTCACCAAAGTCCTGAAGTGCTTACCTGTTGAAGGTCCTGAGTATTGCGTGACCCATTCAAAACCGTGCTGTTTCTGTTGTTGCTGCCGCTGATGCCACCTCTCATCACTGGGAGGCTTCTGTTGCTGAAGCCCCCCAACGACCGTGCTTTCTTTTGTTGTTGCCTGGTATAATGATGAGGCTTCTGTTGCAAAAGCCCCTCACAACCGTACTGTTCCTGTTGTTGCAGCTTTTCATCAATTACTGTGAGGCTTCTGTTGCTGACGACACCCACAACCTTACTATTTCTTTTGTTGTTGCCTGTTATAATGGTGAGGCTTCTGTTGCTAAAGCCCCTCACAACCGTACTGTTTCTTTTGTTGTTGCCTGTTATTATGATGAGGCTTCTGTTTCTGAAGCCCCTCAAAACCGCTGCACCCTGGACCCACGGTGAGGATTTTCTTGTTGATGGTATCGCCTGTCACCACCATGGGGGTTTTGTTGCTGCTGCCACTGATTTCTGTTCTCATGGTAAGCCCTCTGTTGCTGATGGTAATGACTGACACCACCATGGGGTTTGTTTTGTTGCTGCCACTGATTCCTGTGCTCATAGTGAGGCCTCTGTTGCTGATAGTATTTCCTGTCACCACCATGGGGTTTCTCTTCATTTCTCACACTTTTGTATGTCACCACTCTTTTATTCTGCGAAAACAATGCGCACAGAAGTCTATTCCCTTCTTCGTCATCTCTCTGGTTCTGTTCTTCCCGTTCTTTCCGTATCTGTTCTTCCTGTTTACTCCGTATCTGTTCTTCCTGTTTACTCCGTGTCTGTTCTTTCTGTTCTTTCCGCATTTGTTCTTCCTGTTCTTTCCGTATCTTCCGTATCCAGTTTAGTATCTGTTCTTCCTGCTCTTGCTGTATCTGTCCTTCCTGCTCTTGCTTTATCTGTTCTTCCTGCTCTTGCTGTATCTGTTCTTCCTGCTCTTGCTGCATCTGTTCTTCCTGCTCTTGCTTTATCTGTTCTTCCTGCTCTTGCTGTATCTGTTCTTCCTGCTCTTGCTGTATCTGTTCTTCCTGCTCTTGCTGTATCTGTTCTTCCTGCTCTTGCTTTATCTGTTCTTCCTGCTCTTGCTGTATCTGTTCTTCCTGCTCTTGCTTTATCTGTTCTTCCTGCTCTTGCTTTATCTGTTCTTCCTGCTCTTGCTGTATCTGTTCTTCCTGCTCTTGCTGTATCTGTTCTTCCTGCTCTTGCTGTATCTGTTCTTCCTGCTCTTGCTGTATCTGTTCTTCCTGCTCTTGCTTTATCTGTTCTTCCTGCTCTTGCTGTATCTGTTCTTCCTGCTCTTGCTTTATCTGTTCTTCCTGCTCTTGCTTTATCTGTTCTTCCTGCTCTTGCTTTATCTGTTCTTCCTGCTCTTGCTTTATCTGTTCTTCCTGCTCTTGCTTTATCTGTTCTTCCTGCTCTTGCTGTATCTGTTCTTCCTGCTCTTGCTGTATCTGTTCTTCCTGCTCTTGCTTTATCTGTTCTTCCTGCTCTTGCTGTATCTGTTCTTCCTGCTCTTGCTGTATCTGTTCTTCCTGCTCTTGCTTTATCTGTTCTTCCTGCTCTTGCTGTATCTGTTCTTCCTGCTCTTGCTTTATCTGTTCTTCCTGCTCTTGCTGTATCTGTTCTTCCTGCTCTTGCTTTATCTGTTCTTCCTGCTCCATACACTTATTATCCTTCATCTCACCTTGCAAGACCTCTTGTTCGCATCTATACACCTTATTTTCTCGATCACAAATCTCTTGTTCTCGTTGATCTGCTTCTCGCTGTTTGCACAATAGCTCTTCCTCTATTGTGTTAATTATTTGCATTTTTTGTTTCAATTGCTCTTCTTTTTGACACATCTTGTTCTCCATTTTGTAAACATTCTCTTCTCTTTTCCTCAGCTCTTTTTCACGCTTTCTGATCTGCTCTTCCTCATTTCTTTTTCTCATGTCTTCTTCATTGCTTTTCCTCTGCTGTTCTTCCATGATTTTCTCAAACTTTTCTTTCTCTTTGATCCAAAACTCTTCCTCATATTTTTGTTTTGCACCTTTTTCCAACACCTCTTGCTCTCTGAGCTGAACTAACAGCTCTCTTTCTTTTACACTTTCTTCTTTTTGGTGCATATGTTCACTTTCTTCCTGAAGTTTTTCTATCTTTCTCAGAGCTTCCTCTTCCTTTGCTTTCTGCATCTCCAATTGTTCGTTTTCTTGAAGCTCCTTGAGCAGCAGCTGATCCTCATCTCCCTTTTTCTTCTGTTGATGTTTCCGACAACGACGAAAACTGCAAGAAACAAAAGAAGTATTTCTAAGTTCAAAATAAAGTGAAGTACAAAGCATAAAGCATAAAGTGTACGTTTATGTAAAACACAAAAAACATGTTCCATGAGTGCAGCGTTGTTTTAGTGTACAATAAATTGAATCTGCAGATGTAACTTAAACAAGGTTAAAGGATGGCTGTGGAATGAAAAAAATAACCAAGACAAAAAAAGTAAAAATCAGAACAATTACAAAAACCAAAAATTACAAAAATTACACATAATTACAAAAAAAGGAAATGAAAAAAATAAATAAATAAACACAAAAACCCAACAAAAACACTAATAAACTAGAGAGGGGAGCACTCGGGAGAGTGCAAAACCTCCGCCGCCAATACTGCTGGGTCACTCAAGTGAGCCTTATATCTTATTCATTAAATATGATGTCAACAGTGCTGATAGTTATAGTTCTTTTCTCCATTTTTTTTTTGGGGGGGGGGGTTGGAAATCACTTAAAACATGTATAAATGCAAATAAAAGAAATCGAAATTTTGTTGAAAAAAAAGTTGCAAAAGTTGTATTTTTCTCGAACAATTTTTTTTTGGGGGGGGGGGGTTGGAAATCACTTAAAACATGTAGAAATGCAAAAAAAAATTCTTTTTCTCTCACAATTTTTTTGGGGGGGGTTGGAAATCACTTAAAACATGTAGAAATATAAAAAAGGACCATTTTTACAGCCATTTTTCCCTGCTGTGCAGGGGTTTGGCTTTTTTCTTGAGGCAATGTTTTATGGCCGGATGCCCTTCCTGACGCCAACCCTGGTCGCCTCTTACGACACACAGGGATATGGTACACCTATTCTGACCGGGGCATACACCGGGACCAGTACACTGGCACTCATTTCGCTGACCTCGGAAGGATGACAGGCTGAGTCAACCCCCTGGTGTTAATTCAGCAGCCAACGGGGCTTGAACTCAGGACCCTGGGATCCCAAGCCACCACCCTAACCACTAAGCCAACACCAGGCTTTAAAACATGTAGAAATGCAAAAAAAAAAAAAAATTTCTTCTCTAACAATTTTTTTTGGAGGGGGGGGGTCCAAAATCCAAAATCGAATGCCATGATCCTTGGACCATACCTCACCCCCCCCCGCCCCACCAAGTTTCGTCGAAATCCGTCGAGGAGTTTTTCCGTAATACTGTTCACAAACAAACAAACAAACAGAAAGGGGTGAAAACAGTAACCTCCGATCTTCGATGGCGGAGGTTAACTAGAAAATCTAATCAGGTCGTCCTTGTCACACACCAAACCTGTCCACAAAATTTCATCTGGATCCGTCCACAACTTTTTGAGATATCCTGAACACAAACAGACAAATAGACAGACAGACAGACAATAGACAGAAAGGGGTGAAAACATAACCTCCTTCACCTTCGGTGGCGGAGGTACAAACAAACACTAAATTTTGCATTTTCATCTTTGGATCTTGTGTTGATAAATTTGTGTGGTGTTGATGTTGCACAGGCATGATGGGCTGAATGGCCTCGACCTGTGTCTGATTTCCTTGTATAAAACAAGAAAATACAAATATTATGGAATAAAAAAAACAAAGAGAAGCCATTGTGAATGCAAAAAATAACATCGAAGAAGAAAAAGCAGAAGAGGAATAATAATAATAATAATAATAATAATAATAATAATAATAAGAATAATAAGAAGAATAATAATAAGAATAATAAGAAGAATAATAATAAGAAGAATAAGAATAAGAAGAATAAGAAGAATAATAATAAGAAGAATAAGAATAAGAAGAATAAGAATAAGAATAAGAAGAATAAGAATAAGAATAAGAATAAGAATAAGAATAAGAAGAAGAATAAGAATAAGAAGAAGAATAAGAAGAAGAATAAGAAGAAGAATAAGAAGAAGAATAAGAAGAAGAATAAGAAGAAGAATAAGAAGAAGAATAAGAATAAGAATAAGAATAAGAATAAGAATAAGAATAAGAATAAGAATAAGAATAAGAATAAGAATAAGAAGAATAAGAATAAGAATAAGAAGTATAAAAATGAATGCGACCTCCTTTGACGGGCTCAAAGTTCATGGTAAGTGGTTTAATGGTTCACCAAGTTAATACTCAAGGTCACACCTGCTAATTGAACAAAATATTTTTTACCTGAACCACTTCCCACAGAGGATCCATTCAGGACAAGGACCCAAGGGATGATTCTGAAGAAAGACAGAATAACATCTTTCATGTTTCCATGACAGGTGTGACCCATGGCTGAACGTCACCTGACAACTAGAAGAGTGTGTTCCCCACTCTGATTCCCAATGCCATCACTCGACCAGACATTAGTTTGTCAAAGTTGATTCTTCCAAAAAATTAAGGACAAAATAGTTTAAAATCTCTGAGCCATCTTCTCCTTATGGACGATGACGTAATCATGTTGATGAAAAAGTAACTTGTGGTCTTTACCAGTGGAAGGAGCACTTTTTTTTGATTCTCTTTTTGTTGAACCAGCGCGATGGTTTAAAATGAATGACGAATAAGAAGATGGCAATCGCGACAAACGAGATATCGCGAACTGAATCCATCAGTCCTTCATTGACAGCACCAATCTGGAAAATCTGTGGACAAGGGTAAAGGCAGGAGAATTGTTTTATAGCATTGGAAGATAAACTAAACAATATTCTTGGGACAGTAAAAAAAGATTTGATTTTACAAGATTATGACGTCAAGCAATGGTGGTGAGAAACCATGGTGGACACATTCTGATGAACAATGCTCTCTTAAAGAGCTGCCAAACCAGTTTCTTGTCAAGGGATAAACCGGGTGGTTTGCCATTGCCTTCCCAGCAGCATTTAAAGCAAGTATTTGCAATTTGTTCAGGGTGCTGGCGATAGCTACTCTTCGAGAGGAACACCGTGGGATCTTTAACGTCCCCCAATAGTACTGCAGCATAGCAAACCAATTGTTCGACTTTTCATAAAAGCACCAAAATTGGTACGTATGTTGACTAATGTATTCTGAACAATTCTGGATATGGAGCCACTCGAGATTTTGCCTTGGTCAGCTTTGGCGGCCATTTTCCAAAATGCCCGCCATTCTACTTTAACATGGGATATCTATCATTGTTATTCTCTTTATAGGTTTCTCAGAGGTGATAAATACTCCATGTGATGTGCATTTACAAAGGAAAACAATACAAATGTCATTTGTGTTGATTTATTATATTTCCAACCATTGTATCGGGGAAAAATGGTCATTTTTATGGGAAAATCCATTTTTGCACACAGCATCATTGACAGGTTCAGAAGTATTTTGTTGTGGTGGTGGTAGTGGTGGAAGTGGTGTTGTAATTGGTAATATTGGTGTAGTAGTAGTAGTAAGTAGTATTAGTGTGGTAACAAGGTGTTTTGTGTCTTTGCAGAATATGGAGTGATTATAATCATCAGGAGCGGAGTCAACACGAGCGGGAGTGACCATGTCAAAGAAGTTCCAGCTAGTGCATTCTTCCATGGACCGTGCGTCTGTTGGCCCATCCAACACAAACTGGGAACTGGGTGCCATATGCGAGGAGGACACAGCAGAGTCCCTTGTTTGCCCAGAAAATACGAAACGCCCAAACACAGGGAGTGGGTACAAGACACTGGCCGGGAATCTGATGCAGTTTGGAGAGTTGGGCATACTACCCAGAACGCTGCAGCTTGATAGACTTGATGAAGGAGAGGGCATCGAGGCCGCACTGGTTGCTCACAAAGCTGTCTATCATAAACGATGCATGCTTCGTTTTAATACAACAAAGTTGCAAAGAGCACAGAAGAGGCCAGCAGGAGGCAGCTCATCTGGTGAAGGCAATGCCGTGCCAGGAAAGCACACCAGGTCACTCAGTGCAGAATCAAGAACCTCTAGTCAACCCTCATGCTTCTTCTGCAGACAGTCTGGTGTGGACACCTTACATGAAGCCATCACCTTCAAGATTGATCAGCGTGTGCGGCAGTGTGCAACACAAATTGGAAACCACGAACTGCTGGCACGGCTCAGCATGGCAGGAAGAGGAAAGCTCTCTGGCTCCATGCGGTCAAGAAGAGGCGGACACTCGCATCATGCGACATGTGGCCCATGCTGCAGAACATGACTACCGTCTGATTCAAGTTCGAACCGTAGACACCGACGTCGTCGTCTTGGCGGTGATGGTAGCCCAGGCACTACCATGCGTGGATGAACTCTGGATTGCCTTTGGGATGGGCAAGAACTACTGCTACATCCCTGCCCATGAAATAGCTGCCTCCCTCGGTCCACAGAAGGCACGTGCCCTCCCTGTCTTCCACGCCATGACCGGATGTGACACGGTATCAGCATTCGTGGGGCATGGGAAGAAATCTGCCTGGGCCACATGGAACTCGTTTCCAGAACTGACAGATTCTCTTGTGACCCTGACCACCACGCCAGTCAACATCCAGGATGACACAATGTACTGCATTGAAAGGTTTGTGGTGCTCCTCTATGACCGCACCAGTCCATATACGGACGTCAACGAGGCCAGAAAGAAACTCTTCGCCAAGAGGAACTCCGTCCAGAGCATCCCACCGACCTACGATGCTTTGGAACAGCATGTGAAGAGATCAGTCTTCCAGGATGGCTATGTCTGGGGGCAGGTCTTGGTCCCTCAACCCTGCTTCCATCACCAACAAGCTGGGGCTGGCGGCAAACAGAGGATGGGTCCTACAAACCGCTGTGGACCACACTCCCTGAGGCTTCAAAAAGCTGCTTCAAGCTGGTGTCGTGCGACTGCAAAAAAGGCTGTAGAAGCTGCTGCAAATGTAAGAAGGCTAATCTGCAATGCACTGGACTGTGTTTGTGAAGGAGAATGCCAGTAGACAGACGCAGTAGACACAGACTGAGATATCGGCCGAGCTTAGAATGTGCAAATGCAAAGTCGCATTGCTTGTAAAAGTGTTGACTTCTTGATCCAGAGCCAGTACACTTGAGCTCAGAAACTCATATTGTACTAGACTGATGTATGTGTGTACCATGTGTCCTGGTAGAATGGTAGTAGACAGTAAACCGTAGCCGCTTCAAAGTGAAGTGTGCAATAATTTGACTACATTTTCTGAGTTTGTCATTATCACGATTATCAATCAGTTCCCTTTTCAAAATAGAGTAAAGTATGTAATCTATAATGCAATTTTTGTTGATTCCAAACCCATTGAATGTGATGAGTATCATTTGACTCTTGTTCTCCAGGCAATAATGGGTACTTTTCAGCAAAAAGTTTCAGGAGAGCAGCAATTTACAAATCAAATAATGGCTTTTTTACCGAAAATACTGGCTCATAATATTTGAATACGCCTTTTCATGGTCAATTTGGTGAATTTTACACTTTCCTTATATCTACCACCAATACAATAAGAAAATACGAGCATATAGCCAATTTCGCTAAAGTAGAATGGTGGCCATTTTGGAAAATGGTCGCCAAAGCTGACCAAGCACAATCTCGGGTGGCTCCATATCGAGAATTGTTCGGAATACATTATTCTGCAATTGTCCCAATTTTGGTGCTTTTATGCAAATTTGAACAATTGATCTGAAATATCAGACTACGCAGCAGGACCACAACGAATGGTGGCATGCGGGACACTCAGTTTAACGTCCATCCGATGGACGGCACACACATTGATTGATGAACCCCGATGTCTGAGAAACACCGGGATGAAAGTTCTGTTCATAGCTGGGACGTGACTTGAACCCAAACTAGACAACTTCGAGGCATGTGCACATTATATAAATACGCACACAAAAACACACACACACACACACACACACACACACACACACACACACACACACACACACACACACACACACACACACACACACACACGGTGTATTGCATGACGTCATACCAGAATGGAAAGAAGGTTTACGATCCTTTCCCACATCTCCACCGAATATCCTCGCAAACTCTGCATGAAAGACAGGAAAAAATAAAATACATTACACAGGATAAAACAGAGAAAGTGATTTTGAAAACAAGGACCTGATAGTCTGGGTCTCCCACCTTTTTCGTGGTATGAGGAACAGATCTGTGTTATATGAAAGCAAAATCTTGAACAGTTTTTCAAATATCACAAAGATAAGCCAAGTTTCTGAGATGGCAACATAATTCAGCCAATCGCAGCCATGATATAATCAGGTTGAGATAATGTCATGACAAATAGATATCTGCAATATAAATGATAAATGTTCAAAGGTTTTTGAAATATCACGGACCAAAAAGTACGTGCACAGATGATCGGTCAGTCGGTCGGACGGAACTTACTTTACTGTCCATCATCTCCGGCATTCTTGGCGGGGAGGGGAACAATAATGATATCTTATTCCACCACATTCTACTTATGGATACTCCCCCTTCCCCATCTTCGTATCACAGCCCCCTCACCGTGTCGTCGTCCATCTAACTGCTGGGTGCCACAAGTCCTTCAAGGTTTTATTAACGACTCCTTGTTCTATTGTGTTCTCAGTTTACACTCACTGCCTTCCTCTGTGCACATATTACATAAACCTTAGCTCTTGCAGATCCCTTATACAAGTGTAAATAGAACCTACTCGAGCACACGGACCAAGATAAATTCCTCAAAAATTGCAGTGACGGATCCCCCCTGATTCACTCCCCACCCCGCCCCCAAATCTTTGTAACTCTCCCCAACATATTACATCGCCATGTAATATAATACATCGTATCTCATTCTGATAACTTCTTGAACATCTTTCCAACAATTCCACATCCCACAGGCAGTTCAACAGCTACTGATTCTCTGATGAAGATGCGATGCTGGTCTCACACTTATCACATGTCAATAACTCGAGGTCCATCTCACTCTCACTCTCAGGTGAGGTGTGGGAACATGCACTGGAGCAGCGCGTCGTTGCCTCCAATTTTCGCTGCTACTCCAGGGGCCTCCATCTGGCCATCCCCTCGGCAGATGCCTGGCCCATCCCCGTCTTTTTGAGATGCCGTTCAACCTGCTGCAACCACGAGGCACGTGGTCGGCCCATTGGCCTCCTTCACTCACGAGACTCCCTTGCTGAGAGAATCTGGTGAGCAGGATCAGCGTCAGGAAATCGAGCCACGTGTCCATACAGCCGCAACTGACGCTCGTGGACTATACAGGTAACTAATCTCACTTCAGTCTCTTTCAGCAACCTCTCGTTTGGACAAAAAGTCTGACCAGCGATAACCAAGGATTCTACGAAGAGACCTGGTCCAGAAGGAGTTAATCTCTGTTTCAGATACCAGTTCACATCCATAGAGCAAGACTGGAAGCACCAAGGACTTAAAGACTCGGACTTTCTTCCTGCCTGGATTGGTACCGACAGCACTACACCCCGGGATACAGTGAATCGATGACTCCACAGGCCCGACCCAGACGTCTATTGACCTCTGGCTCACAACATGCAGAGACACAAATGTCATTGCCAAGGTAAATGACTCTCTCCATGACCTCAACATCCTCACCACAAACAGGTACACACAGGATAGCAGCATCCAAGATGTCATTGAAAGCCTGGATCTTATTGTTGATACAAGAAATCTGTAAACCCAGAGGCTGTGACTGCTCATTCA
>NC_140975.1:35311038-35314363 GCF_056783735.1 Eptatretus burgeri
CCACTGACTCACCCCACCCCCCAACCTTTGTAACACTCCCCAACATATTACATCACCATGGCAATATTATACATTGGATCTCATTCTGATAACTTGTTGAACATCTCTCCACCAATTCCACATCCCACAGGCAGTTCAACAGTTGCTGCTTCTCTGATGAAGATGTAATGCTGGTGTCACACTTATCACATGTCGATAACTCTTCGTCCATCCATATATATATATCTCTCTTTCTCTCTTTCTCTCTTTCTCTCTTTCTCTCTTTCTCTCTTTCTCTCTTTCTCTCTTTCTCTCTTTCTCTCTTTCTCTCTTTCTCTCTCTCTCTCTCTCTCTCTCTCTCTCTCTCTCTCTCTCTCTCTCTCTCTCTCTCTCTCTCTCTCTCTCTCTCTCTCTCTCTCTCTCTCTCTCTCTCTCTCTCTCTCTCTCTCTCTCTCTTTCTCTCTTTCTCTCTTTCTCTCTGGTGAGGAGTGGGAGCATGCACTGGAGCAGCGCATCGCTGCGTCCACTTTCCGCCGGTACTCTCGGGGCCTCCGTCTGGCCATCCCCTCGGCAAGATACCTGGCCCAACCCCATCTCCTTGAGATGCCGATCAACCTGCTGCAACCACGAGGCACCTAGTTGGCCCATTGGCCTCCTCCACTCACGAGGCTCTCTCGGTGCGAGAATCTGGTGAGCAGGATCAGCATCAGGGAAACGAGCCACGTGTCCATGCAGCCGCATATGCTCATGGACTGTGGAGTTAACTAATCTTATTTGAGTCTCTCTCAACAACCACTTGGTGGACACAAAGTCTGACCAATGATAGCCAAGGATTATCCTTGGCGACCTGGTACCGAAGGAGTTAAGTCTTCGTCTCAGATGCTTGGTCAGAGCCAAAGTTTAACATCCATATTGCAAGACTGGAAGCACCAAGGACTTGAGGACTTGGACCATCGTCCTTCTGCACAGGTACCAACAGCACCACACTCGATGATCCAATTAATCCATGACTCCTCATGCCCGACCGAGTTGTTGATTGACGTCTGGCTCAAAGCATGTGGAGACATGAATATCACTGCCAAAGTTAGTAAATCCCTCCATGACCTCAACATCCTCACCACAAACAGGTACAGACCGGATAGCAGCATCCTTGATGTCATTGAAAGCCTGGATCTAATTTTTGATCCAAAAAACCTCTAAACCCAGAGGCTGTGACTGCTCATTCACCACCTTGTGTGCCCCCAGAAGGATATTAAGGTGGAACCATGGAGAGGGATCGATGACGGCTCGACACCTCCACTGCCAGGATTGCACACTGCAGTGCAAAGTCGACGCACCAAGACTCCAGACCACCAGAGTGGACGTGCCCAACACCGACGTAGGTTCCAGGTTCAGTACATTGAAATTTCACAGCTGATGCAGTGGGCAATAAATACCATCTGCCTGGAGAAGTGCAGGGCACGGTGACCAATATTGCTGGCCCGGTGACGCAAGGCACGCAATGACCCAGCGGTTAACCATGTATGGCTGGGCCATGTTTGCTCAGGGGTCAGAAGGTGCTGACCACAACAGACCCCCCCCTTACCCCCACCAAGAGGGCAATGCCACACGCAGTGGATTATAAACACCATGGAAAATTCTGTGGAGGGGGAGGGGGAGGGAGTGGGACCCTTGTCTTGGGGCACACCCTTCTGAGACATTGTGGTCATACCGCAGGTTTCATAGGAGGGATCAGTCTCCATGAGCCCGGCCGGAACATAGACCGGTCACTACATGTAATAGACCGGTCCATGTGAGGTGGGCTTCCACTGGAGACACCACGTGACTCTTGGGAGTCTCTGGAAGGATTGTGAAACATGTTTCCCCAAATGAACCACCGGAATAGGTTTGGTATCTCCAAATTCTGGGTATCATGATCACCTTCACGTCTCTGAGCAGACCGTATATCACAGCTGGCACCCAAAGTGAGTCTCAGGACATGGAAATTTTCATGTTTTCAATTTTCTCACAATATCAAGTCTTTCTTTTGAAATCTGAATGTGTCATAGGGCTACAAGACCTTTGTGTGTAACTCAGTTGGGTACATCCTGCTGTCTCCTATCGGCTGGTACCTTCACTTCACGGCTGCCACTCATGGACATTGTGGATTTGACGTTTGGGTTGAATAATTAATTGTTTTAAAGTGCTGCAGCTGCAAATCATTGGGTAAATTAGAGTCATGAAATGGAAGATCAAGAAGGAACCCGAAGTAGTAAAGAAGAAAGATGGAATCATCTATGAGAGCAAATTGTTCAACGTTTTTTGACAAATCTCGTGCACAAGCCAAGTCACTGAGATGGTTGCTGTGGCAACAGAATTGAGCCAATCACAGCCGTGATCTAATCAGATGGAGATAATGTCACAAGGAATAGTTACTTGCAATAAAAAAACATAAATGTTTAACGGTTTTTGAAATATCACATCACGGATACAAAAGTATGTGGACACATGATCGGTCGGTCGGACGGACGGAGCTCATTTTAATGTCCAACATCTCAGATATCGTTAGCGGGGAGGGGGGGGGTCAACAAAAAAGGTATTCTAATCTTACCACATTCTCATGATGGACACTCCCTATCCCCCTTCTACGTCACAATCCATATCCACCTGTACATACACCTGTACACAAACTTACATAAAATACACGTGGACATAATATTCCGATTCTGATGCTGATGAAGTGTGTTCTCTTAAAGAGCTGCTGATACAGTTTCTCATGAAGGAAGAGAAACCCGGGGGTTTGCCATTACCTTCCCAGCAGCAGTCAGAGCAAGAATTTGTTATTAGTTCAGGGTGCCGGTGAGAGCTCGCCGACTCTTCATGAAGCACATCATGAGATCTTTCACGTCCACCAACGAATGCTGGCATACAGGAGTCTCGGTTTAACGTCCATCCGAGGGACAGCACAAACATTTACAAACCACCACGAGTGTGATACACTGGGATGATAGTTTATAGCTGGGACGTGACTTGAACCCAAACTAGAAACTTGGAGGCATGAACACATTATACACACACACACACACACACACACACACACACACAAACACACACACACACATACACACACACACATACACATATACACACACACACACACTCACATACACACACACACACACATACACACACACACACATACACACATACACACACACAGAAACACAAACACATACACACACATACACACACACACACATACACACACACACACACATATACACACACACATACACACACATACACAGACACATACACAGTCATACTTACACACATACACACATACACACATACACACACACAGAAA
>NC_140975.1:35314863-35329863 GCF_056783735.1 Eptatretus burgeri
GTTATTATAGAAACTTTCTTTTGAAGGAAGTTGTGTTTCTTTAAATCTCATAAATGAATCCATATAACCATAAGGATAAATTCCCTTACTTGTAAGAATTTTCTCTTTACTTTGAATTTCATTCCTTGTTTCAATTTCCTCTCTAGTTAGAATTCCCTCTTTAATCAGAATTTCATCTATAATCAGAATTTCCTCTTTAGTTAGAATTTCATTCTTTGTTCGAATTTTCTGTATAATTAGAATTTCATCTTCAGTAAGAATTTCTTCATTCATTTCCTCATTACTTAGAATTTCCTCTTTACTTTGAATTCTCTCTTTAATCTGAATTTCCTCTTTAGTTAGAATTTCCTCTTTTGGAAAGAATGAATTAAGATTTGGAAAAGAGCCAGTGGAGCTTAGATTTGATGCGAGGTTGGCTAGTGGCGTTCCCATAAACTTGTAAGAATCAAGAAACCGAATACGAGTTATAGGTTTTGTGAATATCATTTTTGTAAATGAAATATACTTTTGACTTGTGTTTGTTATGGCAGAAATATTCCCTGGTATTTTTGAAAGTTCATTTATAAATAGATGTGTATCATAGTTGGTGCTGTTGTGAAGAAAGATTGGAATAAAAGAAGGTAATTTATAATTAAGATTACAACAGGAATGAGCGGGACCTCTATATTTACCAGTAAGATGACAATGATCCCGAACTTTAGACTCCTCAATTTCCTCCTCACAAATATGACAGATATTGTTCTTTCTAAATTCTAATTTTTCTTCTATGGTTAATTTCATCGGTTCATGTGTTTCTTTCATTAATTTAGTTAGTCTTATACAATCCTTTTCTAATCGTTTTACAAACTCTTGTGAAGCATTTTTTCCACTATACTGTTCAAGTTTATTATACTTTTCTCCAACAGATGATTTGATATAATAACAGAAACCACAAGGAATATGTTTTTGATATTTATTTGTATATGGTTCTTTTGGATTAGGAGAAGCAGTATTTATCTTTTTAAGGATACATTCAAAATCAGCGTATATCACAAATGGGTGCATGATAGATTTATTATAATCTTCAAAAGAAATCTTTTCACCAGGTTTAGGCATTGTAATTACAGCTGATTTATGATTACTACAATATTTTGAATGTTGTTCTAATCGTTCTTTTGTATGAAATGAATTAAGACATCGCTTACAAGGGTATATTTTGTTTGCTGTTCTGAATACCTGAGAAGAGATTAATCTTGATAAATTATTGATGTATGTGTAATGTGAATTCTTTCCAACACTAAAATATAAAAGATCAATGTGTGTTTCTTCATTTTTATAGTTGTTTGAAATTTTTAATATTTGAACTTTGTTTGTATCCGTTAATCCATATACATTAATAGAAAGATTATTCTTTTTCTCAAATTTAGGAATATCTGTTAGTGGCATTGGGAAATTAAAATCTTTAATGTCCAAGGTATTCTCATATTTCATATATTGTTTTACTCTTTCTGAATTACATTTTGGTGGATGTAAGTGAGCAAGAACAGACCAGAGAAAACATTTATTATCATTATTCTTAATATTAACAACTGCCTTCTTTTGTTTTATTTCTTTTGGTAATTCAATATAAGAAGAAGCTTTAAGAGGGTTTGATTTTAGAATGTGTATATCTAAAAAGATGATTTTTTTAATATTGAATCCACTTCCTACCACTGTATTATCAACATCCTCCTCTTGTCTTGATAGTTCTTCATAAACCCCACTATTCAAAAAATCTTGAAATGATGTTATAAAATGAAGATCTGTCCTCATATAAGGAGTTTGTTCTTCATCTTGTCTTTTCATATTCATTTTCACTCCCATATAAAACTTTAAAGTTTTCATTTCTTTTAATGTCTTTTTAATAAATTTTTCAACATCAGGTTTCACTATTTCAATTGATTCAACTATTGATGATGGACCGGGTTCTCCAAATTGAAAAATCCTTATTTTTATATGCCCTTTAATTGCCCCATCAGTGTTTTCAATATAATAGTCTCCCTTTACTTTAAACTCATTTTTCTTGTGTTTTTGTGATTGAAGATGCCTATTATAACTACTCTTCAAAACATCCTTTGAGCAGGTATCACAATGTTTTCTTTCCAACTCAAGAGGGGATATTTTGTGAAATAGATTAAATGTGTGTTTGTTGGTTCGGAGGTGTTTTCTATAATGTTTATATTCGTGATTACAAACATCGCAGTATGTTGTATTCACCATATTTATATAATAAAACTTTGCTTAAACTAAAATTTTCTTGATGAAAATTTCGTTTATTTTACAGGTGAATCTGTGCTTAAACTAAAATTTTCTTGATGAAAATTTCGTTTATTTTACAGGTGAATCTGTGCTTAAACTAAAATTTTCTTGGTGAAAATTTCGTTTATTTTACAGGTGAATCTGTGCTTAAACTAAAATTTTCTTGATGAAAATTTCGTTTATTTTACAGGTGAATCTGTGCTTAAATCCATTTTATCCTCCAACTTTTTCACTTAATAAATACAATGTTTCAAGACACAAAAGACAAGTTTCAATCAATCTCTTCATTTGTTAAAGATGCTGAGAAATATGTCAAGGATGTAAAATTGAACAAAGATAAATATAACAACTATTGGATAAAAACAATTATGGTGGATATGATGAGTTCTTCAATTTACTTCAGTGGAAGGGCTTTTAGTATACCTGGAAGAACATCAATTAAGGTATCTCTAACAAAAGTTTCTCCTCTCCTTCTGGCAATATATTCAAAACTAGAAAAAGCAATGAAACAAGAAAAGGTATCAAAAAATAAAAACCTTATGGATGAAGCTTTAGAAAGAAAAGATAAGACCATCTGTAATATGCAAGGAGAAATTTGTATTTTTTTCAACAACCCTAAAGATATAAATCCTGATGAAATAAAGGATGTTAATATATCAGGTGAAATGACATTTCGTTCAATTGTAGTTAAGGATCATTTTAAAATTACCTTTAATATAAAAAATGTAGCAGTTGAATCTGTTAATGAAAAAATGTATATCGATATCGATGGTAATGTTTTTCTACTAATTAAATGAGCCAATATTCAACTGAAGATTTTGAAGATTATGAGAGTGATTATGATACCGAGAGTTTGCATTCAAACGATAGTTATGACACCGAGAGTTTGTGTTCAAATGATAGTTATGAAAGTATAGATGATTCTGAAAGTATCGAAGATGATATCGAAGATGAATTTCAGTTTAAGTAAAGTTTTACTTTATAAATATGAATAGTTTACTCGATTTTGAGCCTCTTGAATTCCATGATTCTCCATATGACAAATTTGAGAATTGTCCTGCGTGTGAAAGACGGGGATTAAACACAGAGTCAAAAGCCTATAAACAATGTATATTCTGTGATTATTTTCTAATTAATGATAATCAAAAATATAAAAAGGAAAATAATTCTTTTAGATTTACACCAAAAATGAATTACTTTACAAGATTGATTAGAGAAATGAATGTAAAGTACGAGGGTGAGAACACACCTTTCCTTACAAGGGAAGAAACTGAACGTATTAGAGAAATGTTCAAAGGATTGTTGTTATATATTATTCATGGATGTGATTTTCAGGGAAATATCAACACAAGATATTGCATAAATAAAATAATGGATTATCTTGAAATTAAACCTGAACTTAGGATAAAATATAGAATTTCGAAAAAAGCCAATAATAAATTAAATAACCTGTTTTCCAAATATATAAATGAATGATTTTTTACCCATTTGGGAAAATAAGATAAAATTTGACAACCATAAAAATCTCCCAAATTCATTAAGATGCCTCATAGTTGGTTCAAGTGGATGTGGAAAAACCTGCATACTTTTAAAGATGCTCCTCACTCCCAACTTTTTAGATTATGATAATTTAATAATTTTCACAAAGTCGAGTTTTCAACCAGAGTATCAACTACTCTCACAAGGTTTTAATGCTGGTCTTCAAAAAGAAGATATAATCGGTTTATTTAAACTTCAAAAAAACCTAAAAGATTTTAACATTGAAGATATAATACAACTATTTTGTGATACACAGAGATGTAAAAAGAAATCAAAACCGATAACTTGTATTCTGAGTGATAATACGGATGATATACCGTCTCCCCAAGATTTGGATAAATCCAAAAAGAACCTCGTTATCTTTGATGATTGTGTTAATGAGAGAAACCAAACGGTAATGGACAGCTACTACACAAGAGGGAGACATTCTTCTTGTAATTGTATTTATCTTAGTCAATCGTACTTTCAGCTTCCTCGTCGTTCCATCAGAAACAATGCTAATACTTTTATTTTATTCAAGTTAAATTCAATAGATATAAACAATTTTTGGAGAGACAATTGTTCTACATTATGTAGTAAAAAGGAATTTGGGGATTACATGAAACACATGACTGAAAAATATAAATATATTGTTGTGAAACAAGATGAGATATTAAATGATATTTTTCAATAAATAAATGGATGCGAAAGAAAGAGCAAGAAGATTTAGGGAACATCAAGAGTTGGTTTCAAAAGTTGTAAAACAGCAGGAAGACATAAAGAAGAAACGCAGACAGAAACTAACGGGCGAAGAAGCATTTGAAAGAAAACAAGAGAAATTTTTTAAACCACTTTTAAAAACTTCCCAAGAAAAATGAAAGATGTTTCCACAGTTCCCACAGTAGAATATACTCCTAAAAAACTTCAAATGTTAAAAGATTTTGATCAAATGACGGAGGAAGAATTAGAGCATTTAGGAGAATTAGAATATGATGATGAAGGTTTATTTCAACAACTGGAAGAGATTAATCGACCCCCTGATTATATTGTGAATGCTCTTCAAAACAATGAATATTCAGCGGATTCAAAAACCAAAGCAGGACTCATTCCAACAGAACAATCAGCAATATTTCATCTTGTTCAAGAAAAGGTATTGATATTTAATGATGAATTAAGGTTCTTGGGTTATGCTCAACCCCTGTTAAACTAACTCCGAGATTAATGTTTCTTCTCACAAAAGATGGAAGACAAGGTTCAACTGTGAGGGATGAATCAAAGTATATTGATAAACCATTGGATATGGAAAATAATGATGATAGAGTATATATTGATCTGCTGAACACTCTAAATTATAAGGTTATTCTTTCTGGTAAAAGTAGGAAGAATGAGAAGGAGAAACACATTATTCAGGCTTTAAGTATCCTTGGTTCAGGTGTTAGTTTTCTTCCAAATGACCCATCGCAATTAGTTAATAGACTGTTATTGTTGTTAGGCAGTAAGAAGGCTGGAAATAACAATTGTTTTAATGAAGCATCAGCCATTTTAGACCAGTTGATGAACATGAAAATAATTAATAAATATCAATATAAAGACATTTTATCTCATATTAAATAAGATGAGAAGCACAATCCTTAGTTTCAATTTCACAACAAGCGACCACACATCTTCATTCCCATACCCACTACAACTTGACACAACAAAAGAATATGAGGCATCTTTATTGTCCATGGAAACTTATAATACCTTATTTAATATAACCGAGAAAAATGACAAGTTTAGTTATAATCCGGGAAGTGGATACAAAACGATAACAGTCTCACCCGGAGCATATGAGATTTCTCAAATATCTTCCGAAATTGCTCGTCTTATGAAAGAACAGGGTGATGAACCAAAAAATATTGTTATAAACATTCAAAAACATACTTCAAAATCAATGATAAAAGTTAAAAATAACTACAAGGTTGATTTCACAATTGATAATTCATTTAGAGAGTTATTGGGTTTCTCCTCAAAAAAGATTGAAACTAATGGGATGTTTTACAGTGATAATGTCATTCAAATATCCTCAGGAATAAATTCGGTGTTAATTCACTGTGATTTGATTGATGGTGCTTATAATGATGGAAAAAAAAACAAATACAATATTTTCATTCAGCGCATACTCAACCCCAATTGGTTATAAATTCAATATGGAACCTAAAAATTTGGTTTATCTCCCTGTGTCAGGAAAAACCATACACAGAGTAAATTTTAGGATAACCGACCAAGATAATCGTGTGATTTCTTTTAATGGAGAAGTTATATCTATCAGAATTCACCTACGTGAAGTTTTCCAATAAATAAATACGATGGTTATTGTGAGGAAACACGAGTTGGGAAAATATAAAATAATTACAGGGGATGGGATGTTCCTTTCCCCATACTACAAGGGTGAAGGTATGTATCTTGGTAGAGGATACTATAAACCTAAGAGACAAAGGGGTGTTGGACATCAATTTAGAGGAGATGGGATAATTGATACTCTCATGGGTATTGGTTCAACTATTCTTAAACATAAAGATCTAATTGGTTCAACTGCTTCTGCTGTGGGAAATGTAGCAGGTGCTGTAAAGAGTATAAAAGATGCTCAGAAGGAATCTCATAAATTACAAGCAATAAAAGAAATTAAGAAAGGCAAAACTCAGTTGTCTCCCCAAGAACGACAGAAAATAATTCAAATACTTGGATCAGGGTTTCAAAAGTTTTAACATCTTTTTTTTCCTAAATAAATACAAGTATGGAAGCAATTGATAGTATCTATGATTTGGATGATACTATTATTATCTCAAACTCCACTAAAAAAGAAGATTACTTCAAGGTAAATGCAATAACTGGAACAGATTGGAATACGAATGGTACAAAAAGTTTTGAAATAAATAATCAACAAACCTATTTGAATCTCTCCGAAAGTTTCTTGTTGTGTAAATTTAAATTCACTAAAGCTGGGAATAACACAAACGCTACACTTGTAAATGATTTCTTCTGGAAAATGTTTGATAGTGTGCGTTTGTATATTGGAACACAAGAAGTTGAAGCGGTTGATTATGTATCTGCTGTATCTGAAATGATAAAATTTACACTCTATACATTCAGTGATAGAATGGGAAAGGGGTCTGCCGAAGGTTTTATTCCTGATATGTCAACGGGAACAAACACAGACCCTGGATATACTCAAAGGAAAGGAATGTATAATGATGATACAAAAACAGAAAATAGTTTTACTGTGGCAGTTCCTCTTAAAGGTATATTTGGATTTTGTGATCATGATAAAGTTCTGTATGGTCTTAAAATTAGATTTCAACTACAGAGGAATGATAATGAAAATCGATTGCTTTTTGGTGTTGGTAGTGCTTTTGGTGAACAGAATAAATTTGTAATTGAGGAGATGAGTTGGTATATCAGTGAATATACTCCTAATCTTAAAACAGAAGAGATGTTGAATCGAAGACTTAACTCAAAGAAACCACTCAGTGTATCATACCTCAAAAGAAGATGTCAACACGTTAAACTCAATCAAACTACTTACACGTGGAATTTGGGTGTTCTGGAAGGAAAGCCACGATATCTGTGGATCATTTTAAAAAGCCAGATGGTGATACTGCGACTGATAAGAATAATGCATTGAGTGATAATGCTGAGGTGAAACAACTTCGCGTTTCTCTAGATGGAACATTTTACCCACGAGATAGATTGGAAATTAATTGGGAAAAAAATGATTTTGCTGAAGCATACAAGTCTTACCAAAAGGTGTGTGAAAGTAATGGAAATAAATAACCTATTTTGGATATGACAGCATTTAAAAGTTTGTATACAATCTATGCGTTTGACCTGAGCGCTCAAAAGGAAACTATAAAGTCTAATCGAGTGGATACTTCCCTATACATTGAAAGAGGAGAGAGTGAAGAAGTTGATACATATTGTTTGCTTTTGGAAGAAACAGAATTGCAGATTAATACAGATAATGGTGTGATGATTAGTCTCACATAATTTTTTGTTTAATAAATGAGTGGCAAAGTACCAACTGGGGTATATGTTAATCAAATCAATCTTCATAAACTATCATCTTGTGTTCAAAATCAAAAGCCTTGTACGATTAACGTTAATACAATTCAGAGAAAAGGAGCAGTAAGAATTGATGTTTTTCTCACAAGAGAACAGGTTAAAATCTTGAATGACACTGGCTCACTTAAAATTAAAATGACAAAACCAATGTTGAAAAAATATTCAATAAGAGAGACGAGTGGAGGATTTCTCCCATTTCTAATTCCTTTATTTGCTGGTTTAAGTGCGGTTGGAGCATTGACGGGTGGTATTTCAACAGCGGTGAAAACTGCCAACGAAAGGAAGGCTCAGCTCCAGGCTCAAAAAGAATTGGAAAGACATAACAAAGAGTTGGAGAAACAAATTAGTGGAAGTGGTGTAATTGTAGATTTTGCTGAAAAACTTGAAGGTCTGCCTGATAAAGCGAGATTGTTAGTTGGAGATATGCTTTCTTCTATAGCACAAGCAGGTGTAAAATTAACGAAAAGAGGTAATGGATTATATCTTTCTAATAAATAAATGAGCATTGATGAGTGGTTGAAAGAATTTGGAAAGAATACAACATCAAATTTACAACTTGTCAAATATTGTAAGAAATTAAAAATTCATAATGTGGTTATTTGTATGAGAGATGAATTAACAAATGTGCCGAAACATACAAAGAATATTATTATGAACTTAGAAGATAATAATGGGAACGGTTCTCATTGGGTTTGTATTTTTAATAGTCAAGACAAATATTATTTTGATAGTTTTGGTCTTCCGCCACCTGTTGAAGTCATAAAATTCTTACAGAATGGTGTTTATCAAACATTTCAAGTCCAAGAATTAAATTCCAAGTGTTGTGGCCAATTATGCCTATATGTGTTATTTCAACTCAACAAAAATAAAAAATTTTATGATATTATTTTTAATCTAATATAAATGACTTATGTTGGTAAAGATGGTTCTATCTTTGGTGTATCTCAAGAACTGGATATTGATTTATCAAATTATTACACAAAGGCACAGGCTGAACGACATAAATATAATATAACCAAAAATATTAACATGAAAAATGCTTATAAATTAAAAAATTATCCAACCCCAACTGAAGCGAATGACTTGGTGAGATTAAGTGATTTATCACAATACATATACTTAAATAAAACGGCTGTGTATTCCAAAGATACAGAAGTGTTGATATTATCTCCAGGTCATACAGAATTCACAGTTCGAATTAAAATAAATTTTTATAAAGAAGGGCGTGTCGTTTGTATGAGAATAGAACAATGGGGGTATGATATGAATGATTTAGGGTATAATTGGTCATTTAAAATTAACCTCGAAGACCTGGAACAATTAAATCAGTCTCGTAAGGAAGAATATTATCCACTTGATATCGAGAATGAGTTTTGTGGGGCTACGATTAGTAAACAACAAATAAAAGAATTTAATAAGGGTAAATATAATAATGGTTTTGCCCTTGTTTATCTCATGAAAACAGAAAAAACAGGATTATATATAATAAGTAAGGAAATACAAAATGATTTAACTATGGGAAGATGGGGAGGTGTTTCGTGCCATAATATTATTCTAACATATATTTCTAATACATAAATGACAGCAAGAAGGCTTCAAGAAAATTATCATTTCTGTGTTCAAGCATACCTTCAAGAAAAGGGTATTCAGTATTTTAATAAATATGTTCTACAACATAAGAATGAGGTATTTTCAATAAAAGATTTTCAATAAAAGCATTATGCTGATGTTGATAAACTGACAACTTTAGATTTAATTAGAATGTTAAATAATGAAAAAATTATAAAGTTAAGAAAAGGTAAGGCTCTTTTAGAAATTCAAAAGAAATTTTATTGGTTTCCTGTTGTAAAAAAAATTATTTTGGATACAGGAATAACAAGAAATCCTGATGAATATATGTATAATATTCTATGGGGTGTAAGCGATTCAAGGATAGTAAGGGATGAGGAAGGAGTTGAAGAAGAGAGGGAAGAGGAGGAAAAGGAGAAGAGAGAGAAGGAGGAGAGGGAGAAGAAAGAGGAGGAAAGAGAGAAGAGAGAGAGGGATGAAAGGGAGAAGAGAGAGAGGGAGGAAAGAGAGAAGAGAGAGAGGGAGGAGAGGGAGGAAAGAGAGTGGATGAATAAATATCAAAATATGGAAACCAGTGAGATTCAAAAAGAATAGGGGTATTACAGAAAATAACTCAACCCACCGAGGAGGAAAACAAAGAATTGATAAGTCTATCTACAATACTTTCGACAAGACTATTGACATCGAGAAGACATGTATTTTAATTCAAGTTTTTCATTTTTTTTTCTTAAATAAATGGGGGAGAGAGTGAAGGCATTTCTTAGGATTCTTTATGTTTTAAAAATTAAGATTCAAATGTGCATGTTGGAAACTAAAAAGGTTTTTGCACTCTGCAGGAATTTTTCTCATAAATAAATGAGTTATTGTCTCAAATGTAAAAGAAAACTAATACTAAAAATATTTCATATATTAAAAGTAAAAATAACAGGGTTATACAAAAAGGTATATGTTCGGTGTGTGGTTCAAAAAAATCAATTTATCTCCCAACACAAACTAGGAGGAGATATACAAAAGTTTTTATCAGGAAGTAAATTTACAACTACTGGAATACCAGGGGAATTACATCTTCCAGGGTATTCTTTCTGTGGTCCAGGCACAAACTTGGATAAAAGATTAGATGAGGCAGACAATCCTAAATCCTGGAGTAAGCCTATCAATAGAGTTGATGAAGTGTGCATGAGACACGATATTGATTATGGGAATACCACAACGTTGGAAGAAAAGCATGAAGCCGATAGAGAAATGTTGTATAATTTGTCTCTGATACAAAATCCAACCTTGAGAGAAAAAGTTGATCGGTTCATTGTGAAGAAGATGATCAGTGCTATATTGAAACTTGGACTTGGAAATTCAAAAAACTTGTAAGCTCTAATGATGTCATTAAGATTGAAGAGCAATTAGCTGATGAATTACATAAACCAATATTCACAAAGTTTCAGAGAAGGAAAGTTTATTCCAAGGAAGTAGATTATATCTGGTCTGCTGATTTGATTGAACTCAATGATGATAAGGGGTACAAGTATGCTTTAACCGTTATTGATTTGAGGAGTAGATATGTGTGGGTAGTCCCTTTAAAAAACAAAACAGGTAATACTCTTATGTTAGCTTTTCAACAGATATTTAATAAAAGTAAGAGAAAACCTAAAAAATTGTGGACTGATGAGGGTAGAGAGTTTTATAACAAGACATTTATGAATTTTCTAAAAAATAACAGTATTACATTATACAGTACCTTTAATGAAGGGAAGGCAGTTGTTGTTGAACGTTTTAATCGTACCTTAAAAGAGAGACTATATAAAAAATTCACACAACTCGGTTCACAATGGTCATCTTTTATTCAGGATATTGTGGATAAGTATAATGACACGATTCACACGGCAACAAATATGAAACCATCAGAAACATTTACAAAATTAAAATATGAAAAAGAGATTAATGTCAGAAAACCTAAGTTCAAAGTTGGTGATATCGTAAGAATATATAGGTGGAAATCTCATTTTGAAAAAGGTTATACGAAAAGATGGACCAACGAGCTTTTTAAAATTGTTGATGTAATAGATACGGTTCCTTGGACTTATAAGATATATGATTTGGAAGGGGAAGAGATTTTAGGTTCATTTTATTCACAGGAATTACAAAAGACAAAGATGAATTGAAATTTTTTGACTCCGCCCCTTTTTGACTCCACCCACACAAGCCCCGCCCACACAAGCCCTCCCCCCCTGCCCACACAAACCCCACACAAACCCCACCACACACCCCCTCACAAGCTCCAATAAATTAAAAATTTTTGACTCCGCCCATTTTTGACTCCGCCCACACACGCCCCTCCCACCGAAGCCCCGCCCACACAAACCCCACACAAACCCCACACAAGCTCCACACAAGCTCCACACAAAAACTCCACACAAGCTCCACACACACAAACCCCACACAAGCTCCACCCATATTCATCATATTCACATAATTAGTGATTAGTTAATTAGTCCCCCACACACACAACATGATTATTTAATTAAAAAATTATCCACCCATCCACACAAGCTCCACTCATCCACCCATCCCCCATCTCTCCACCCATCCATTTATCCACACAAACCTCATCCACATAAGCCTCATCCACATTCACCCCTCCCACACAAGCTCCACCCACATAAACCCCTGCCCACATAAACCCTGCCCACATAAACCCCTCCCACATAAGCCCTGCCTACACAAGCTCCACACAAAAACTCCACACACATAAACCCTGTCCACATAAACCCCTCCCACACAAGCTCCACCCACATAAACCCCGCCCACACAAGCCCCACCCACACAAGCCCCACCCACACACACCCCGCCCACACAAGCCCCTCCCACACACACACCCCCCACACAAGCCCCACCGAAGCCCCGCCCACACAAGCCCCGCCCACACAAGCCCCACCCCCTCATCCCCCCTGTGCGCCCCCACCTTTGACCCACCACCTCCCTCATCCCACCCCCACCCTTCCCCACACACACACATGGGGAGGGGAGGGATGGGATGAGGGGGTGATGGGTCATTGGGGGAGCGCACCTACCCCCCCCCCTCCCTCTCGTTCATGTCTTGATTCTTTTTTTGTAATTCAGAATCAAGTAATTGTAAACAAAGCAAATATAATTTATTAATATTGAAAATATTAAATATTCATTTGCGAGAATGTATAATCTTTCCCAGCAATCTTCTTCAGATGTCTTGTGATTTCGAAACTCAGACACCATATTCTGTTTTGAAACAAAAAGTGGATAATAATTAGGTTTTATAAAGATAATTACATGGTAATATGAGTAAGCCTCGTTGGCCACTGAATTAACACACCAGGAGCCTGTCATCCTTTCAAGGTCAATAAAATGAATTCCAGTGTACTGACAAAACCACGTCCAACCAACATAAGGCGACATTCTAAAGAGAGAGTGATATTAATAATAATTCAGAAATATTTACCTCCAGAAAATCATGTGTTGTACGAGTGATATTAATAATAATTCAGAAATATTTACCTCCAGAAAATCATGTGTTGTACAAGATTGCTTCAACAGCTGATGTTGTGCGATAGTGCTGAAAAAAAAAAATAATAAGTCAAGGGTATAGATGAAGAGACAGACAGGGAAAGCAACACACACACACACACACACGCACACACACACACACACACACGCACACACACACACACACACACACACACACACACACACGCACACACACACACACATACACACACACATAGACACACACACACGTGCCTCACCATTGGTTTAATTCATTCGAGATCAGAGACCAGTCATTATAAATCATTGACCTCTTCAATAAGAGCAGAGAGAGATAGGTAGAAAGACAGACAGAGAGAGAGACACACACACACACACGTGTCTCACCATTGGTTTAATTCCTTCGAGATGAGAGGACGTGATAAGACTTCGTGCCACTCATTGTAAATGTCTTTCAATTCTCTTCTAAAATCATTGATCTCTTCAATAAGAGTATTAATTTCATGAACCACGTCGTGATATGTAAACTCAATTTCTTCCAATGCCCTGTCAGGGAAAAAATATATATATATATATCAGAATTATCATGATTTAATTAATAATCATTTGCTTCATCGTTCAAAGAGAAAACCATACACAAACTTACCAACTCTGTAGTGGGCTGTTGTCTTCATCGGAAGAAAGATCGTCCATGCCTCAGTTGTAAAAATGAAAATCCCGTCTGGCAGAAACTTTGTCTGGCGAATCACTTATAAAGCAACGATGAGGAGATTGCTTAATCATTGGGTGTGGCCACAGGAAATGACAAGCTTCTCTTAATGATCTCATCTGGCCACCGCCCGAGTTGCAAATCATTTTTGTACATAAACCACGCCATAAAAAAAGTTTTGATTCAAATGTTTTCAGTTCGTGTTCTGAGATAAAATATAAACACGAGACCTTGTCCCACAGAATAGTTCCTATTTTTTCACAGCATGACAGTCCAAAACCACTTCCTCATTCACACAGCACGACCGTGTCAAAAAAACACTTCCTCATTTTCACGGCATGAACTGAAAACATTTGAAACAAAACTTTTTTATGGCGTGGTTTATGTACAAAAATGATTTGCAACTCGGGCGGTGGCCAGATGAGATCATTAAGAGAAGCTTATCATTTCGTAATGGCACAAAAGGGGTATCTTAAAAAATATAAAGATTCAAATGTTTTGTTTTTCAATATTTTAGATGGGGATTATTGTGCAAAGAAAATTAAACTATTGAAGGAATTTGAGAATGAACAAATGTTTATAGGTTCAATGAGTGAGCTAAACAATATGCATTGGTTATTTGATAAAGAGTGCCCCGAGGCTTAGACGTTTCACATATTTCTTCAGAATCACCTTTAACAAATCTTTATCTTGTTGTATGGGTTATTTGACAAAGAGTGTCCCGGGGCTTAGACGTTTCAGATATTTCTTTAGAATCACCTTTAACAAATCTTTATCTTGTTGTATGGGTTATTTGAATAGAGAGTGCCCCGAGGCTTCGACGTTTCAGATATTTCTTTAGAATCACCTTTAACAAATCTTTATCTTGTTGTATGGGCTATTTGAATAGAGAGCCCCTAGGTTAAAAGGGGAAATAAAAAAATGACCGTTTTTACAGCCATTTTTCCCTGCTGTGCAGGGGTTTGGCTTTTTCTTGAGGCAATGTTTTATGGCCGATGCCCTTCCTGACGCCAACCCTGGTCGCCTCTTATGACACACAGGGATATGGTACACCTATTCTAACCGGGGCATACACCGGGACCAGTACACTGGCACTCATTTCGCCGACCTCGGAAGGATGGCAGGCTGAGTCAACCCCCTGGTGTTAATTCAGCAGCCAACGGGGCTTGAACACAGGACCCTGGGATCCCAAGCCGCCACCCTAACACTAAGCCAACACCAGGCTCCAGGTTAAAAGGGGAGACAAATAAATATACCTTGGGCTAAAAAGGGGATTTATTTTTTTAGGGGAAAAAAAAGAAAAATTTCATGGC
>NC_140975.1:35337363-35339863 GCF_056783735.1 Eptatretus burgeri
GGGTCAGGAACTATGAACCAGAATAGCACTAAGTTCCTTGACTTTGCAAGAAGTCATGGACTTAGGGTGGCTGGTTCATGGTTTCAGCGCCCACAAGCTCATCGCTGGACTTGGTATTCCAACGCTGGCGGTGTGGCAAAGGAGATTGACCATGTCCTCATTGATGGTCGTTGGAGGATGATCCAGAACTGCAGGGTCTACCGGAGTGCTCAGTTTCTCAATACTAACCACAGGCTTGTTGGAGCAACTCTAAAGCTGCACCTTAAATCCTGGAGAATGGTACCATCCCAGCCTAGGCTGGATGTTGGCAAGCTCAGGGATGAGAGAGTAGCTAAGGAGTTTGTAAACAGGCTGAGTGGACACTTGGGGGGTCTGGGTGCTTTGGGGGGTCCTGAAGAGTTGTGGAGTGCCTTCAAGACCACCGTCCTTGATGTTGCCGGTGGATGTCTTGGAACTCACCACAGGGCAAAGAAGAATTTTGTCTCTCGAGGGACACTGGATACCACTGACCAGAGTGGCAGGGCCAGGCTGAATGGCAGAGCTGAGCTGTTCAGGGAGCTGAGGCGTAAAACTGTACGTGCACTGAGGGTGGACAAGGAGGCCTATGTGCGACGAATCTGTGAGGGGGTAGAGCATCACCTGTGGACAGGTTCATTACGCGCATTACATTCATCCAAGCCCATCCCTCGAAGCACTGAAGTTCGAGCAGAGAGTGGTAGGCTCTTGACAGAGGAGTCTGAAGTGAATGCCCGCTGGGCCAGTTACTTTGAGCGGTTGTACCAGGCTGATCCCCCAGCTGTCGAGTTGGACGTCAAGGGTGTTACAATCCCTGCTGCTGACCCTCGAATCAACTGTGGTCCACCTTCGCTTGTGGAAACACGGGCTGCAATGAAGCAGTTGAAACAGGGCAAAGCTCCAGGGATCTGTGGCATCCATGCTGAACTTCTCAAGGCTGGTGGAAATGCTGCACTCGTGTCGTTGCATGCAGTTTTGTGCTCTGCCTGGAACACAGGCATCATCCCAACTGATTGGAAGAGGGGCCTTGTTGTCCCTCTCTGGAAAGGGAAGGGTGATCGCAAAGACTGCAACAACTACCGAGGGGTGACGCTGCTCTCAGTGCCGGGCAAGGTCTTTGCTCAGATAATTCTTGATAGGGTTCGCCACCATCTGCTTGAGCACCACCGTCCAGAGCAGTCAGGCTTTACACCAAATAAGTCAACGATTGACCGTATCCTTGCCTTTCGTGTCCTCACCGAACGCAGACGAGAGTTTCGGCAGGGGCTGCTTGCAGCCTATGTTGATCTCTGTAAAGCGTTCGATTCAGTGAATCGGGATGCTCTCTGGAGGATTCTTGGTCTTCGTGGGGTGCCACCAAAACTGATCGATATGATGTCTGAACTCTACTCTGGTACTGAGAGTGCTGTGAAGTGTGGTGGAACCATTTCTGACTTATTTCCAGTTGTTACTGGAGTTCGTCAGGGGTGTGTACTGGCCCCCACACTTTTCAGCACTTGTATGGACTGGATTCTAGGGAGGATGTCGGAGAGATCAAGCTGTGGTGCATCGTTTGGGAATGTCAAGATCTCGGACATTGATTTTGCAGATGATGCAGTCATCTTTGCGGAGACTTTAGACATCCTTTTGGGGGCCCTCGAGGTGCTGAATGAGGAGTCGGAGCCGCTGGGATTGTGGGTTTCTTGGGTCAAAACTAAGATCCAGGCTTTCGGTGACATCTTGGATGCTGCTGTCCTGTCTGTGTCTGTTTGTGGTGAGGATGTTGAGGTCGTGGAGAGATTCACTTACCTTGGCAGTGATATTCATGTCTCTGCTGGCTGTGAGTCAGAGGTCAATAGACATCTGGGTCGGGCCTGGGGAGTCATGGATTCACTGGATCATGGTGTGAGGCGCTGCCGGTACCTGTGCGGGAGGACGAAAGTCTGAGTCTTCAGGTCCTTGGTACTTCCAGTCTTGCTCTATGGATGCGAGACTTGGACTCTGACCAAGGATCTGAGATGGAGACTTAATTCCTTTGGTACCAGGTCTCTTCGGAGAATTCTTGGCTATCGCTGGTCGGATTTTGTGTCCAACGAGCGGTTGCTGAGAGAGACTCGGATGAGATTTGTTACCTGCATGGTCCGTGAGCATCAGTTGCGGCTGTATGGACATGTGGCTCGTTTTCCTGACGCTGATCCTGCTCACCAGATTCTCTCAGCGAGGGAGTCTCATGAGTGGAGGAGGCCAGTGGGCCGACCACATGCCTCGTGGTTGCAGCAGGTTGACCATCATCTCAAGGAGATGGGGATGGGCCTGGCATCTGCTTGGGGGATGGCCAGACGGAGGCCTCTGGAGTACCGGCTGAAAGTGGATGCAGCGACGCGCTGTTCTGGCACATGCTCCCATACCTGACCTGACCTTGGGCTCTCACCAAGCATCTCAGACGTAGACTTAACTCCTTCGGTACCAGGTCGCCATGGATAATCAATGGCTATCACTGGTCAGA
>NC_140975.1:35344863-35362363 GCF_056783735.1 Eptatretus burgeri
AAGGCTCCTAATGCCTTTTTATTTACTTCTTCACTATATATCTTATGTTTATAACTTCTTATTGTATTCATTTTCCTATATTCTTCTTTCTTATTCATCAAACAATTATAATAATTTCTAAAAGTTATTGATTTCTTTATTACATATTTCTTTATTCCCTTTAACCTTTTATCAATCTGATCACCATACTTATAAGCATATGCCTTTGCTCTCAATCCAATAAACTCACTCATGACTTTTCCACCCAACTCATCCTTAAACTTGCCAATAACCTTTTCATTCGTTTTGGAAAATAACTCACTCTTCTTACTAAAATTACTTGTATCATATACTCCAATGTTTTTCTTCATATCTTTATAAACATCGTCAGTTTTTATATCTAGAATAAAACTATCAGTGTCCATATACAACAATGAAGCATTTTCACCATACTCTTTCTTTAAATCATTATACAAATAATCATACATCAATATCTTTGATAAATCAAGAACTGCTGTTCCAATATAAATTGGTTTATCCATGACAATACTTTCCTTTTTCATATGAATAGTAGAAAAGTTCTCTGAAAAAACCTCTTCTCTCTCAAAACTTGGTTTATTTATCAATCTAGAAGCTTCTTTCCAAGATGTTGCAAATCTAATGTTTTGCCTGTTTCTAACATTCTCCATTGTCTTTCCAAAGACAGCATTATTCATCAATTTATAGAATTCCCCTTCAAATTTTACTTTTGTATTTGTTCTCATATCTGTATTGAATTTAATATACTTTTTCATCCAAGGACTTTGTTTAAATTTTAAAACTCTATGAATTTTAGCAACTCTCAACCCAGCAGATAAATATTGTCTCAAGTTCCTTTGATGCAAAACATATCCCTCTTTATCATAGAATGTTGTTAATAACTTTTCTGTTGATTTGCCTTTAATATTAAAACTTTTATGATAATCACTGAACCATTCTTTCTTTGGGGTTTCTTTCTCACATGCAAAAGGAAGGTCTTTATGCTTATTATGAAGATCACTCGGGTACTTCAAATCAACTTCAAAATAATAACCTTCTTCTTTGTCATTCAATTTCTCTTGAGAAGAAATAACAATATTCATCAAAGCCTTTTCATAATCCTTTTCTTCCACCCACTCTAATTTACCATAAGGCAGAGATTGAGACATTGCCCATCCATACAAATTATTAGCATCAAAGTACATCAAATAATTACTATCTTTTTCACTCTCATAATTTGGAAGATATTTATTATTTGCTTTAGCATATCTTTTTGAACATACTTGTGATATTCCACCTCTCTTAGACTTCTCAATCATCAAAAGCATATCTACATCACTGACTAAATCTATATCTTGTTTTGTCATTTTCAACATTGCACTCCAAGCTAAACCAGGAGCTGTGAAATAGTGGGCAGGATCTAATCCATAACAATTTTTATTATGACAGAGTGATCTAAAAGCTTCAAACACATCAGCTAACAATAAAACATCTGTTTTTAGATACAAATCATGATATTCTCCAAGGTTCTTTATCTTAAATATTTTCCAAATTTCTTGTGCGTGTTTATATTCCTTATCACTTATCTATTCTTCATAAAGGTTATTATAGAAACTTTCTTTTGAAGGAAGTTGTGTTTCTTTAAATCTCATAAATGAATCCATATAACCATAAGGATAAATTCCCTTACTTGTAAGAATTTTCTCTTTACTTTGAATTTCATTCCTTGTTTCAATTTCCTCTCTAGTTAGAATTCCCTCTTTAATCAGAATTTCATCTATAATCAGAATTTCCTCTTTAGTTAGAATTTCATTCTTTGTTCGAATTTTCTGTATAATTAGAATTTCATCTTCAGTAAGAATTTCTTCATTCATTTCCTCATTACTTAGAATTTCCTCTTTACTTTGAATTCTCTCTTTAATCTGAATTTCCTCTTTAGTTAGAATTTCCTCTTTTGGAAAGAATGAATTAAGATTTGGAAAAGAGCCAGTGGAGCTTAGATTTGATGCGAGGTTGGCTAGTGGCGTTCCCATAAACTTGTAAGAATCAAGAAACCGAATACGAGTTATAGGTTTTGTGAATATCATTTTTGTAAATGAAATATACTTTTGACTTGTGTTTGTTATGGCAGAAATATTCCCTGGTATTTTTGAAAGTTCATTTATAAATAGATGTGTATCATAGTTGGCGCTGTTGTGAAGAAAGACTGGAATAAAAGAAGGTAATTTATAATTAAGATTACAACAGGAATGAGCGGGACCTCTATATTTACCAGTAAGATGACAATGATCCCGAACTTTAGACTCCTCAATTTCCTCCTCACAAATATGACAGATATTGTTCTTTCTAAATTCTAATTTTTCTTCTATGGTTAATTTCATCGGTTCATGTGTTTCTTTCATTAATTTAGTTAGTCTTATACAATCCTTTTCTAATCGTTTTACAAACTCTTGTGAAGCATTTTTTCCACTATACTGTTCAAGTTTATTATACTTTTCTCCAACAGATGATTTGATATAATAACAGAAACCACAAGGAATATGTTTTTGATATTTATTTGTATATGGTTATTTTGGATTAGGAGAAGCAGTATTTATCTTTTAAGGATACATTCAAAATCAGCGTATATCACAAATGGGTGCATGATAGATTTATTATAATCTTCAAAAGAAATCTTTTCACCAGGTTTAGGCATTGTAATTACAGCTGATTTATGATTACTACAATATTTTGAATGTTGTTCTAATCGTTCTTTTGTATGAAATGAATTAAGACATCGCTTACAAGGGTATATTTTGTTTGCTGTTCTGAATACCTGAGAAGAGATTAATCTTGATAAATTATTGATGTATGTGTAATGTGAATTCTTTCCAACACTAAAATATAAAAGATCAATGTGTGTTTCTTCATTTTTATAGTTGTTTGAAATTTTTAATATTTGAACTTTGTTTGTATCCGTTAATCCATATACATTAATAGAAAGATTATTCTTTTTCTCAAATTTAGGAATATCTGTTAGTGGCATTGGGAAATTAAAATCTTTAATGTCCAAGGTATTCTCATATTTCATATATTGTTTTACTCTTTCTGAATTACATTTTGGTGGATGTAAGTGAGCAAGAACAGACCAGAGAAAACATTTATTATCATTATTCTTAATATTAACAACTGCCTTCTTTTGTTTTATTTCTTTTGGTAATTCAATATAAGAAGAAGCTTTAAGAGGGTTTGATTTTAGAATGTGTATATCTAAAAAGATGATTTTTTTAATATTGAATCCACTTCCTACCACTGTATTATCAACATCCTCCTCTTGTCTTGATAGTTCTTCATAAACCCCACTATTCAAAAAATCTTGAAATGATGTTATAAAATGAAGATCTGTCCTCATATAAGGAGTTTGTTCTTCATCTTGTCTTTTCATATTCATTTTCACTCCCATATAAAACTTTAAAGTTTTCATTTCTTTTAATGTCTTTTTAATAAATTTTTCAACATCAGGTTTCACTATTTCAATTGATTCAACTATTGATGATGGACCGGGTTCTCCAAATTGAAAAATCCTTATTTTTATATGCCCTTTAATTGCCCCATCAGTGTTTTCAATATAATAGTCTCCCTTTACTTTAAACTCATTTTTCTTGTGTTTTTGTGATTGAAGATGCCTATTATAACTACTCTTCAAAACATCCTTTGAGCAGGTATCACAATGTTTTCTTTCCAACTCAAGAGGGGATATTTTGTGAAATAGATTAAATGTGTGTTTGTTGGTTCGGAGGTGTTTTCTATAATGTTTATATTCGTGATTACAAACATCGCAGTATGTTGTATTCACCATATTTATATAATAAAACTTTGCTGAAACTAAAATTTTCTTGATGAAAATTTCGTTTATTTTACAGGTGAATCTGTGCTTAAACTAAAATTTTCTTGATGAAAATTTCGTTTATTTTACAGGTGAATCTGTGCTTAAACTAAAATTTTCTTGATGAAAATTTCGTTTATTTTACAGGTGAATCTGTGCTTAAACTAAAATTTTCTTGATGAAAATTTCGTTTATTTTACAGGTGAATCTGTGCTTAAACTAAAATTTTCTTGATGAAAATTTCGTTTATTTTACAGGTGAATCTGTGCTTAAATCCATTTTATCCTCCAACTTTTTCACTTAATAAATACAATGTTTCAAGACACAAAAGACAAGTTTCAATCAATCTCTTCATTTGTTAAAGATGCTGAGAAATATGTCAAGGATGTAAAATTGAACAAAGATAAATATAACAACTATTGGATAAAAACAATTATGGTGGATATGATGAGTTCTTCAATTTACTTCAGTGGAAGGGCTTTTAGTATACCTGGAAGAACATCAATTAAGGTATCTCTAACAAAAGTTTCTCCTCTCCTTCTGGCAATATATTCAAAACTAGAAAAAGCAATGAAACAAGAAAAGGTATCAAAAAATAAAAACCTTATGGATGAAGCTTTAGAAAGAAAAGATAAGACCATCTGTAATATGCAAGGAGAAATTTGTATTTTTTTCAACAACCCTAAAGATATAAATCCTGATGAAATAAAGGATGTTAATATATCAGGTGAAATGACATTTCGTTCAATTGTAGTTAAGGATCATTTTAAAATTACCTTTAATATAAAAAATGTAGCAGTTGAATCTGTTAATGAAAAAATGTATATCGATATCGATGGTAATGTTTTTTCTACTAATTAAATGAGCCAATATTCAACTGAAGATTTTGAAGATTATGAGAGTGATTATGATACCGAGAGTTTGCATTCAAACGATAGTTATGACACCGAGAGTTTGTGTTCAAATGATAGTTATGAAAGTATAGATGATTCTGAAAGTATCGAAGATGATATCGAAGATGAATTTCAGTTTAAGTAAAGTTTTACTTTATAAATATGAATAGTTTACTCGATTTTGAGCCTCTTGAATTCCATGATTCTCCATATGACAAATTTGAGAATTGTCCTGCGTGTGAAAGACGGGGATTAAACACAGAGTCAAAAGCCTATAAACAATGTATATTCTGTGATTATTTTCTAATTAATGATAATCAAAAATATAAAAAGGAAAATAATTCTTTTAGATTTACACCAAAAATGAATTACTTTACAAGATTGATTAGAGAAATGAATGTAAAGTACGAGGGTGAGAACACACCTTTCCTTACAAGGGAAGAAACTGAACGTATTAGAGAAATGTTCAAAGGATTGTTGTTATATATTATTCATGGATGTGATTTTCAGGGAAATATCAACACAAGATATTGCATAAATAAAATAATGGATTATCTTGAAATTAAACCTGAACTTAGGATAAAATATAGAATTTCGAAAAAAGCCAATAATAAATTAAATAACCTGTTTTCCAAATATATAAATGAATGATTTTTTACCCATTTGGGAAAATAAGATAAAATTTGACAACCATAAAAATCTCCCAAATTCATTAAGATGCCTCATAGTTGGTTCAAGTGGATGTGGAAAAACCTGCTTACTTTTAAAGATGCTCCTCACTCCCAACTTTTTAGATTATGATAATTTAATAATTTTCACAAAGTCGAGTTTTCAACCAGAGTATCAACTACTCTCACAAGGTTTTAATGCTGGTCTTCAAAAAGAAGATATAATCGGTTTATTTAAACTTCAAAAAAACCTAAAAGATTTTAACATTGAAGATATAATACAACTATTTTGTGATACACAGAGATGTAAAAAGAAATCAAAACCGATAACTTGTATTCTGAGTGATAATACGGATGATATACCGTCTCCCCAAGATTTGGATAAATCCAAAAAGAACCTCGTTATCTTTGATGATTGTGTTAATGAGAGAAACCAAACGGTAATGGACAGCTACTACACAAGAGGGAGACATTCTTCTTGTAATTGTATTTATCTTAGTCAATCGTACTTTCAGCTTCCTCGTCGTTCCATCAGAAACAATGCTAATACTTTTATTTTATTCAAGTTAAATTCAATAGATATAAACAATTTTTGGAGAGACAATTGTTCTACATTATGTAGTAAAAAGGAATTTGGGGATTACATGAAACACACGACTGAAAAATATAAATATATTGTTGTGAAACAAGATGAGATATTAAATGATATTTTTCAATAAATAAATGGATGCGAAAGAAAGAGCAAGAAGATTTAGGGAACATCAAGAGTTGGTTTCAAAAGTTGTAAAACAGCAGGAAGACATAAAGAAGAAACGCAGACAGAAACTAACGGGCGAAGAAGCATTTGAAAGAAAACAAGAGAAATTTTTTAAACCACTTTTAAAAACTTCCCAAGAAAAAATGAAAGATGTTTCCACAGTTCCCACAGTAGAATATACTCCTAAAAAACTTCAAATGTTAAAAGATTTTGATCAAATGACGGAGGAAGAATTAGAGCATTTAGGAGAATTAGAATATGATGATGAAGGTTTATTTCAACAACTGGAAGAGATTAATCGACCCCCTGATTATATTGTGAATGCTCTTCAAAACAATGAATATTCAGCGGATTCAAAAACCAAAGCAGGACTCATTCCAACAGAACAATCAGCAATATTTCATCTTGTTCAAGAAAAGGTATTGATATTTAATGATGAATTAAGGTTCTTGGGTTATGCTCAACCCCCTGTTAAACTAACTCCGAGATTAATGTTTCTTCTCACAAAAGATGGAAGACAAGGTTCAACTGTGAGGGATGAATCAAAGTATATTGATAAACCATTGGATATGGAAAATAATGATGATAGAGTATATATTGATCTGCTGAACACTCTAAATTATAAGGTTATTCTTTCTGGTAAAAGTAGGAAGAATGAGAAGGAGAAACACATTATTCAGGCTTTAAGTATCCTTGGTTCAGGTGTTAGTTTTCTTCCAAATGACCCATCGCAATTAGTTAATAGACTGTTATTGTTGTTAGGCAGTAAGAAGGCTGGAAATAACAATTGTTTTAATGAAGCATCAGCCATTTTAGACCAGTTGATGAACATGAAAATAATTAATAAATATCAATATAAAGACATTTTATCTCATATTAAATAAGATGAGAAGCACAATCCTTAGTTTCAATTTCACAACAAGCGACCACACATCTTCATTCCCATACCCACTACAACTTGACACAACAAAAGAATATGAGGCATCTTTATTGTCCATGGAAACTTATAATACCTTATTTAATATAACCGAGAAAAATGACAAGTTTAGTTATAATCCGGGAAGTGGATACAAAACGATAACAGTCTCACCCGGAGCATATGAGATTTCTCAAATATCTTCCGAAATTGCTCGTCTTATGAAAGAACAGGGTGATGAACCAAAAAATATTGTTATAAACATTCAAAAACATACTTCAAAATCAATGATAAAAGTTAAAAATTTCAATTTCTACAAGGTTGATTTCACAATTGATAATTCATTTAGAGAGTTATTGGGTTTCTCCTCAAAAAAGATTGAAACTAATGGGACGTTTTACAGTGATAATGTCATTCAAATATCCTCAGGAATAAATTCGGTGTTAATTCACTGTGATTTGATTGATGGTGCTTATAATGATGGAAAAAAAAACAAATACAATATTTTCATTCAGCGCATACTCAACCCCAATTGGTTATAAATTCAATATGGAACCTAAAAATTTGGTTTATCTCCCTGTGTCAGGAAAAACCATACACAGAGTAAATTTTAGGATAACCGACCAAGATAATCGTGTGATTTCTTTTAATGGAGAAGTTATATCTATCAGAATTCACCTACGTGAAGTTTTCCAATAAATAAATACGATGGTTATTGTGAGGAAACACGAGTTGGGAAAATATAAAATAATTACAGGGGATGGGATGTTCCTTTCCCCATACTACAAGGGTGAAGGTATGTATCTTGGTAGAGGATACTATAAACCTAAGAGACAAAGGGGTGTTGGACATCAATTTAGAGGAGATGGGATAATTGATACTCTCATGGGTATTGGTTCAACTATTCTTAAACATAAAGATCTAATTGGTTCAACTGCTTCTGCTGTGGGAAATGTAGCAGGTGCTGTAAAGAGTATAAAAGATGCTCAGAAGGAATCTCATAAATTACAAGCAATAAAAGAAATTAAGAAAGGCAAAACTCAGTTGTCCCCCTAAGAACGACAGAAAATAATTCAAATACTTGGATCAGGGTTTCAAAAGTTTTAACATCTTTTTTTTCCTAAATAAATACAAGTATGGAAGCAATTGATAGTATCTATGATTTGGATGATACTATTATTATCTCAAACTCCACTAAAAAAGAAGATTACTTCAAGGTAAATGCAATAACTGGAACAGATTGGAATACGAATGGTACAAAAAGTTTTGAAATAAATAATCAACAAACCTATTTGAATCTCTCCGAAAGTTTCTTGTTGTGTAAATTTAAATTCACTAAAGCTGGGAATAACACAAACGCTACACTTGTAAATGATTTCTTCTGGAAAATGTTTGATAGTGTGCGTTTGTATATTGGAACACAAGAAGTTGAAGCGGTTGATTATGTATCTGCTGTATCTGAAATGATAAAATTTACACTCTATACATTCAGTGATAGAATGGGAAAGGGGTCTGCCGAAGGTTTTATTCCTGATATGTCAACGGGAACAAACACAGACCCTGGATATACTCAAAGGAAAGGAATGTATAATGATGATACAAAAACAGAAAATAGTTTTACTGTGGCAGTTCCTCTTAAAGGTATATTTGGATTTTGTGATCATGATAAAGTTCTGTATGGTCTTAAAATTAGATTTCAACTACAGAGGAATGATAATGAAAATCGATTGCTTTTTGGTGTTGGTAGTGCTTTTGGTGAACAGAATAAATTTGTAATTGAGGAGATGAGTTGGTATATCAGTGAATATACTCCTAATCTTAAAACAGAAGAGATGTTGAATCGAAGACTTAACTCAAAGAAACCACTCAGTGTATCATACCTCAAAAGAAGATGTCAACACGTTAAACTCAATCAAACTACTTACACGTGGAATTTGGGTGTTCTGGAAGGAAAGCCACGATATCTGTGGATCATTTTAAAAAAGCCAGATGGTGATACTGCGACTGATAAGAATAATGCATTGAGTGATAATGCTGAGGTGAAACAACTTCGCGTTTCTCTAGATGGAACATTTTACCCACGAGATAGATTGGAAATTAATTGGGAAAAAAATGATTTTGCTGAAGCATACAAGTCTTACCAAAAGGTGTGTGAAAGTAATGGAAATAAATAACCTATTTTGGATATGACAGCATTTAAAAGTTTGTATACAATCTATGCGTTTGACCTGAGCGCTCAAAAGGAAACTATAAAGTCTAATCGAGTGGATACTTCCCTATACATTGAAAGAGGAGAGAGTGAAGAAGTTGATACATATTGTTTGCTTTTGGAAGAAACAGAATTGCAGATTAATACAGATAATGGTGTGATGATTAGTCTCACATAATGTTTTGTTTAATAAATGAGTGGCAAAGTACCAACTGGGGTATATGTTAATCAAATCAATCTTCATAAACTATCATCTTGTGTTCAAAATCAAAAGCCTTGTACGATTAACGTTAATACAATTCAGAGAAAAGGAGCAGTAAGAATTGATGTTTTTCTCACAAGAGAACAGGTTAAAATCTTGAATGACACTGGCTCACTTAAAATTAAAATGACAAAACCAATGTTGAAAAAATATTCAATAAGAGAGACGAGTGGAGGATTTCTCCCATTTCTAATTCCTTTATTTGCTGGTTTAAGTGCGGTTGGAGCATTGACGGGTGGTATTTCAACAGCGGTGAAAACTGCCAACGAAAGGAAGGCTCAGCTCCAGGCTCAAAAAGAATTGGAAAGACATAACAAAGAGTTGGAGAAACAAATTAGTGGAAGTGGTGTAATTGTAGATTTTGCTGAAAAACTTGAAGGTCTGCCTGATAAAGCGAGATTGTTAGTTGGAGATATGCTTTCTTCTATAGCACAAGCAGGTGTAAAATTAACGAAAAGAGGTAATGGATTATATCTTTCTAATAAATAAATGAGCATTGATGAGTGGTTGAAAGAATTTGGAAAGAATACAACATCAAATTTACAACTTGTCAAATATTGTAAGAAATTAAAAATTCATAATGTGGTTATTTGTATGAGAGATGAATTAACAAATGTGCCGAAACATACAAAGAATATTATTATGAACTTAGAAGATAATAATGGGAACGGTTCTCATTGGGTTTGTATTTTTAATAGTCAAGACAAATATTATTTTGATAGTTTTGGTCTTCCGCCACCTGTTGAAGTCATAAAATTCTTACAGAATGGTGTTTATCAAACATTTCAAGTCCAAGAATTAAATTCCAAGTGTTGTGGCCAATTATGCCTATATGTGTTATTTCAACTCAACAAAAATAAAAAATTTTATGATATTATTTTTAATCTAATATAAATGACTTATGTTGGTAAAGATGGTTCTATCTTTGGTGTATCTCAAGAACTGGATATTGATTTATCAAATTATTACACAAAGGCACAGGCTGAACGACATAAATATAATATAACCAAAAATATTAACATGAAAAATGCTTATAAATTAAAAAATTATCCAACCCCAACTGAAGCGAATGACTTGGTGAGATTAAGTGATTTATCACAATACATATACTTAAATAAAACGGCTGTGTATTCCAAAGATACAGAAGTGTTGATATTATCTCCAGGTCATACAGAATTCACAGTTCGAATTAAAATAAATTTTTATAAAGAAGGGCGTATCGTTTGTATGAGAATAGAACAATGGGGGTATGATATGAATGATTTAGGGTATAATTGGTCATTTAAAATTAACCTCGAAGACCTGGAACAATTAAATCAGTCTCGTAAGGAAGAATATTATCCACTTGATATCGAGAATGAGTTTTGTGGGGCTACGATTAGTAAACAACAAATAAAAGAATTTAATAAGGGTAAATATAATAATGGTTTTGCCCTTGTTTATCTCATGAAAACAGAAAAAACAGGATTATATATAATAAGTAAGGAAATACAAAATGATTTAACTATGGGAAGATGGGGAGGTGTTTCGTGCCATAATATTATTCTAACATATATTTCTAATACATAAATGACAGCAAGAAGGCTTCAAGAAAATTATCATTTCTGTGTTCAAGCATACCTTCAAGAAAAGGGTATTCAGTATTTTAATAAATATGTTCTACAACATAAGAATGAGGTATTTTCAATAAAAGATTGGCATTATGCTGATGTTGATAAACTGACAACTTTAGATTTAATTAGAATGTTAAATAATGAAAAAATTATAAAGTTAAGAAAAGGTAAGGCTCTTTTAGAAATTCAAAAGAAATTTTATTGGTTTCCTGTTGTAAAAAAAATTATTTTGGATACAGGAATAACAAGAAATCCTGATGAATATATGTATAATATTCTATGGGGTGTAAGCGATTCAAGGATAGTAAGGGATGAGGAAGGAGTTGAAGAAGAGAGGGAAGAGGAGGAAAAGGAGAAGAGAGAGAAGGAGGAGAGGGAGAAGAAAGAGGAGGAAAGAGAGAAGAGAGAGAGGGATGAAAGGGAGAAGAGAGAGAGGGAGGAAAGAGAGAAGAGAGAGAGGGAGGAGAGGGAGGAAAGAGAGTGGATGAATAAATATCAAAATATGGAAACCAGTGAGATTCAAAAAAGAATAGGGGTATTACAGAAAATAACTCAACCCACCGAGGAGGAAAACAAAGAATTGATAAGTCTATCTACAATACTTTCGACAAGACTATTGACATCGAGAAGACATGTATTTTAATTCAAGTTTTTCATTTTTTTTTTTCTTAAATAAATGGGGGAGAGAGTGAAGGCATTTCTTAGGATTCTTTATGTTTTAAAAATTAAGATTCAAATGTGCATGTTGGAAACTAAAAAGGTTTTTGCACTCTGCAGGAATTTTTCTCATAAATAAATGAGTTATTGTCTCAAATGTAAAAAGAAAACTAATACTAAAAATATTTCATATATTAAAAGTAAAAATAACAGGGTTATACAAAAAGGTATATGTTCGGTGTGTGGTTCAAAAAAAAATCAATTTATCTCCCAACACAAACTAGGAGGAGATATACAAAAGTTTTTATCAGGAAGTAAATTTACAACTACTGGAATACCAGGGGAATTACATCTTCCAGGGTATTCTTTCTGTGGTCCAGGCACAAACTTGGATAAAAGATTAGATGAGGCAGACAATCCTAAATCCTGGAGTAAGCCTATCAATAGAGTTGATGAAGTGTGCATGAGACACGATATTGATTATGGGAATACCACAACGTTGGAAGAAAAGCATGAAGCCGATAGAGAAATGTTGTATAATTTGTCTCTGATACAAAATCCAACCTTGAGAGAAAAAGTTGATCGGTTCATTGTGAAGAAGATGATCAGTGCTAAATTGAAACTTGGACTTGGAAATTCAAAAAACTTGTAAGCTCTAATGATGTCATTAAGATTGAAGAGCAATTAGCTGATGAATTACATAAACCAATATTCACAAAGTTTCAGAGAAGGAAAGTTTATTCCAAGGAAGTAGATTATATCTGGTCTGCTGATTTGATTGAACTCAATGATGATAAGTGGTACAAGTATGCTTTAACCGTTATTGATTTGAGGAGTAGATATGTGTGGGTAGTCCCTTTAAAAAACAAAACAGGTAATACTCTTATGTTAGCTTTTCAACAGATATTTAATAAAAGTAAGAGAAAACCTAAAAAATTGTGGACTGATGAGGGTAGAGAGTTTTATAACAAGACATTTATGAATTTTCTAAAAAATAACAGTATTACATTATACAGTACCTTTAATGAAGGGAAGGCAGTTGTTGTTGAACGTTTTAATCGTACCTTAAAAGAGAGACTATATAAAAAATTCACACAACTCGGTTCACAATGGTCATCTTTTATTCAGGATATTGTGGATAAGTATAATGACACGATTCACACGGCAACAAATATGAAACCATCAGAAACATTTACAAAATTAAAATATGAAAAAGAGATTAATGTCAGAAAACCTAAGTTCAAAGTTGGTGATATCGTAAGAATATATAGGTGGAAATCTCATTTTGAAAAAGGTTATACGAAAAGATGGACCAACGAGCTTTTTAAAATTGTTGATGTAATAGATACGGTTCCTTGGACTTATAAGATATATGATTTGGAAGGGGAAGAGATTTTAGGTTCATTTTATTCACAGGAATTACAAAAGACAAAGATGAATTGAAATTTTTTGACTCCGCCCCTTTTTGACTCCACCCACACAAGCCCCGCCCACACAAGCCCCCGCCCACACAAACCCCACACAAACCCCACCACACCCCCCCCCACAAGCTCCAATAAATTGAAATTTTTTGACTCTGCCCCTTTTTGACTCCGCCCACACACGCCCCTCCCACCGAAGCCCCGCCCACACAAACCCCACACAAACCCCACACAAGCTCCACACAAGCTCCACACAAAAACTCAACACAAGCTCCACACACACAAACCCCACACAAGCTCCACCCATATTCATCATATTCACATAATTAGTGATTAGTTAATTAGTTCCCCACACACACAACATGTTTATTTAATTAAAAAATTATCCACCCATCCACACAAGCTACACTCATCCACCCATCCCCCATCTCTCCACCCATCCATTTATCCACACAAACCTCATCCACATAAGCCTCATCCACATTCACCCCTCCCACACAAGCTCCACCCACATAAACCCCTGCCCACATAAACCCTGCCCACATAAACCCCTCCCACATAAGCCCTGCCTACACAAGCTCCACACAAAAACTCCACACACATAAACCCTGTCCACATAAACCCCTCCCACACAAGCTCCACCCACATAAACCCCGCCCACACAAGCCCCACCCACACAAGCCCCACCCACACACACCCCGCCCACACAAGCCCCTCCCACACACACACCCCCCACACAAGCCCCACCGAAGCCCCGCCCACACAAGCCCCGCCCACACAAGCCCCACCCCCTCATCCCCCCTGTGCGCCCCCACCTTTGACCCACCACCTCCCTCATCCCACCCCCACCCTTCCCCACACACACACATGGGGAGGGGAGGGATGGGATGAGGGGGTGATGGGTCATTGGGGAGCGCACCTACCCCCCTCCCCCTCCCCCTCCCTCTCGTTCATGTCTTGATTCTTTTTTTGTAATTCAGAATCAAGTAATTGTAAACAAAGCAAATATAATTTATTAATATTGAAAATATTAAATATTCATTTGCGAGAATGTATAATCTTTCCCAGCAATCTTCTTCAGATGTCTTGTGATTTCGAAACTCAGACACCATATTCTGTTTTGAAACAAAAAGTGGATAATAATTAGGTTTTATAAAGATAATTACATGGTAATATGAGTAAGCCTCGTTGGCCACTGAATTAACACACCAGGAGCCTGTCATCCTTTCAAGGTCAATAAAATGAATTCCAGTGTACTGACAAAACCACGTCCAACCAACATAAGGCGACATTCTAAAGAGAGAGTGATATTAATAATAATTCAGAAATATTTACCTCCAGAAAATCATGTGTTGTACGAGTGATATTAATAATAATTCAGAAATATTTACCTCCAGAAAATCATGTGTTGTACAAGATTGCTTCAACAGCTGATGTTGTACGATAGTGCTGAAAAAAAAATAATAAGTCAAGGGTATAGATGAAGAGACAGACAGGGAAAGCAACACACACACACACGCACACACACACACACATACACACACACATAGACACACACACACACACGTGCCTCACCATTGGTTTAATTCATTCGAGATCAGAGACCAGTCATTATAAATCATTGACCTCTTCAATAAGAGCAGAGAGAGATAGGTAGAAAGACAGACAGAGAGAGAGACACACACACACACACACACGTGTCTCACCATTGGTTTAATTCCTTCGAGATGAGAGGACGTGATAAGACTTCGTGCCACTCATTGTAAATGTCTTTCAATTCTCTTCTAAAATCATTGATCTCTTCAATAAGAGTATTAATTTCATGAACCACGTCGTGATATGTAAACTCAATTTCTTCCAATGCCCTGTCAGGGAAAATATATATATATATATATATATATATATATATATATATATATATATATATATATATATATATCAGAATTATCATGATTTAATTAATAATCATTTGCTTCATCGTTCAAAGAGAAAACCATACACAAACTTACCAACTCTGTAGTGGGCTGTTGTCTTCATCGGAAGAAAGATCGTCCATGCCTCAGTTGTAAAAATGAAAATCCCGTCTGGCAGAAACTTTGTCTGGCGAATCACTTATAAAGCAACGATGAGGAGATTGCTTAATCATTGGGTGTGGCCACAGGAAATGACAAGCTTCTCTTAATGATCTCATCTGGCCACCGCCCGAGTTGCAAATCATTTTTGTACATAAACCACGCCATAAAAAAAGTTTTGATTCAAATGTTTTCAGTTCGTGTTCTGAGATAAAATATAAACACGAGACCTTGTCCCACAGAATAGTTCCTATTTTTTCACAGCATGACAGTCCAAAACCACTTCCTCATTCACACAGCACGACCGTGTCCAAAACACTTCCTCATTTTCACGGCATGAACTGAAAACATTTGAAACAAAACTTTTTTATGGCGTGGTTTATGTACAAAAATGATTTGCAACTCGGGCGGTGGCCAGATGAGATCATTAAGAGAAGCTTATCATTTCGTAATGGCACAAAAGGGGTATCTTAAAAAATATAAAGATTCAAATGTTTTGTTTTTCAATATTTTAGATGGGGATTATTGTGCAAAGAAAATTAAACTATTGAAGGAATTTGAGAATGAACAAATGTTTATAGGTTCAATGAGTGAGCTAAACAATATGCATTGGTTATTTGATAAAGAGTGCCCCGAGGCTTAGACGTTTCACATATTTCTTCAGAATCACCTTTAACAAATCTTTATCTTGTGTATGGGTTATTTGACAAAGAGTGTCCCGGGGCTTAGACGTTTCAGATATTTCTTTAGAATCACCTTTAACAAATCTTTATCTTGTTGTATGGGTTATTTGAATAGAGAGTGCCCCGAGGCTTCGACGTTTCAGATATTTCTTTAGAATCACCTTTAACAAATCTTTATCTTGTTGTATGGGCTATTTGAATAGAGAGTGCCCCGAGGCTTCGATGTTTCAGATATTTCTTTAGAATCACCTTTAACAAATCTTTATCTTGTTGTATGGGCTATTTGAATAGAGAGCCCCTAGGTTAAAAGGGGAAATAAAAAAATGACCGTTTTTACAGCCATTTTTCCCTGCTGTGCAGGGGTTTGGCTTTTTCTTGAGGCAATGTTTTATGGCCGATGCCCTTCCTGACGCCAACCCTGGTCGCCTCTTATGACACACAGGGATATGGTACACCTATTCTAACCGGGGCATACACCGGGACCAGTACACTGGCACTCATTTCGCCGATCTCGGAAGGATGGCAGGCTGAGTCAACCCCCTGGTATTAATTCAGCAGCCAACGGGGCTTGAACACAGGACCCTGGGATCCCAAGCCGCCACCCTAACCACTAAGCCAACACCAGGCTCCAGGTTAAAAGGGGAGACAAATAAATATACCTTGGGCTAAAAAGGGGATTTATTTTTTTAGGGGAAAAAAAAGAAAAATTTCATGGCTGAAAATCCCCCATTCATTTACATGGGGAAAAGTGAGCCAGAACCAGTATTCTTTCCCTACTTTACATGTAGTGACCGGTCTATGTTACGGCCGGGCTCATGGAGACTGATCCCTCCTATGAAACCTGCGGTATGACCACAATGTCTCAGAAGGGTGTGCCCCAAGACAAGGGTCCCACTCCCTCCCCCTCCCCCTCCACAGAATTTTCCATGGTGTTTATAATCCACTGCGTGGGGCATTGCCCTCTTTGTGGGGGGAAGGGGGGGTCTGTTGTGGTCAGCACCTTCTGACCCCTGAGCAAACATGGCCCAGCCATACATGGTTAACCGCTGGGTCATTGCGTGCCTTGCGTCACCGGGCCAGCAATATTGGTCACCGTGCCCTGCACTTCTCCAGGCAGATGGTATTTATTGCCCACTGCATCAGCAGTGAAATTTCAATGTACTGAACCTGGATCCTACGTCGGTGTTGGGCACGTCCACTCTGGTGGTCTGGAGTCTTGGTGCGTCGACTTTGCATTGCAGTGTGCAATCCTGGCAGTGGAGGCGTCGAGCCATCGCCGATCCCTCTCCATGACTCCACCTTGATATCCTTCTGGGGGCACTCAAGGTGGTGAATGAGCAGTCGCAGCCTCTGGGTTTACAGGTTTCTTGGATCAAAAATTAGATCCAGGCTTTCAATGACATCAAGGATGCTGCTATCCGGTCTGTACCTGTTTGTGGTGAGGATGTTGAGGTCATGGAGGGATTCACTAACTTTGGCAGTGATAT
>NC_140975.1:35367863-35372863 GCF_056783735.1 Eptatretus burgeri
AGCTTACCTGTGGAAGTTCTAGCAGGTAACCAAAGTTGTAGTGAAGAACGAAACATAAAATCAAACTAAGGAAAGCGATGAGAAAAATTCCTGTCCTCGCCATGTCGAAGCAAGGTTTGAACTGGGACAAATCGGTAACGATGATGAATTTTCCATCGCTCTGTGACGTCACACACAATGGTAACGTCACAATGAAGGGTACTGTTTATTGTCAGTTTGAATTTGATATTTATTTAATTTCGAGTTCATTCATGAGTTCATTCATCAACGTTGTTAACGTTGATGACGTTGTTGATATTTAATTAAGTTGTTGACGTTGTTGATGAAGGGTCATCCCGTTTCACACTCGATTGTTTTCACTTCGTTATTTCTCTGTTTCCATTCATTTCCGGTTAAGGAGGTTCACTAAAGATCTTTGGGTCGAGTTCGAGCTCCTGTCCGCCGTTGGATTAACAACAGGTGGGGTTGACGAAGCGTGTCATCCTTCAGAGGTCGGCGAAATGAATACCAGTGTATTGTTCATGGAGGGCACTGTATCAGTGTCACAGGTCCGCCCCCAGAAAATGATGCAACCAGCAGCCAGAGGCTGCACACAAAAAGCACCCACCATGAACATCTTCGGGACTGTCTGTGTATTAATACACATTTTCAAAAAAAAACTTTTTGGGAAACACCTCCAACGTCCACCACTGACTCACCCCACCCCCCAACCTTTGTAACACTCCCCAACATATTACATCACCATGGCAATATTATACATTGGATCTCATTCTGATAACTTGTTGAACATCTCTCCACCAATTCCACATCCCACAGGCAGTTCAACAGTTGCTGCTTCTCTGATGAAGATGTAATGCTGGTGTCACACTTATCACATGTCGATAACTCTCGGTCCATCTCCCTCTCTTTCTCAAGTCAGGTGTGGAAGCATGCACCGGAGCAGCGCATCGCTGTGTAAACTTTCCGCTGGTACTCTTGGGGCCTCCGTCTGGCCATCCCCAAGGCAGATACCTGGCCCAACCCCATCTCCTTGAGATGCCGGTCAACCTGCTGCAACCACGAGGTCCCTGCTTGGTCCATTGGCCTCCCCACTCACGAGGCTCCTTCGTTGCGAGAATCTGGTGAGCAGTATCAGCATCAGGGAAATGAGCCACGTGTCCATGCAGCCGCATATGCTCATGGACTATGGAGTTAACGAATCTTATTTGAATCTCTCTCAACAACCGCTTGGTGGACACAAAGTCTGACCAGTGATAGCCATTGATTATCCATGGCGACCTGGTACTGAAGGAGTTAAGTCTACGTCTGAGATGCTTGGTGAGAGCCCAAGGTCAGGTCAGGTATGGGAGCATGTGCCAGAACAGCGCGTCGCTGCATCCACTTTCAGCCGGTACTCCAGAGGCCTCCGTCTGGCCATCCCCCAAGCAGATGCCAGGCCCATCCCCATCTCCTTGAGATGATGGTCAACCTGCTGCAACCACGAGGCATGTGGTCGGCCCACTGGCCTCCTCCACTCATGAGACTCCCTCGCTGAGAGAATCTGGTGAGCAGGATCAGCGTCAGGAAAACGAGCCACATGTCCATACAGCCGCAACTGATGCTCACGGACTATGCAGGTAACAAATCTCATCCGAGTCTCTCTCAGCAACTGCTCGTTGGACACAAAATCCGACCAGCGATAGCCAAGAATTCTCCGAAGAGACCTGGTACCAAAGGAATTAAGTCTCTGTCTCAGATCCTTGGTCAGAGTCCAAGTCTCGCATCCATAGAGTAAGACTGGAAGTACCAAGGACCTGAAGACTCGGACTTTCGTCCTCCCACACAGGTACCGGCAGCGCCACACACCATGTTCCAGTGAATCCATGACTCCCCAGGCCCGACCCAGACGTCTATTGACCTCTGACTCACAGCCAGCAGAGACATGAATATCACCGCCAAGGTAAGTGAATCTCTCCACGACCTCAACATCCTCACCACAAAAGACACAGACAGGATAGCAGCATCCAAGATGTCACCGAAAGCCTGGATCTTCGTTTTGACCCAAGAAACCCGTAATCCCAGCGGCTCCGACTCCTCATTCAGCACCTCGAGGGCCCCCAAGAGGATGTCTAAAGTCTCCGCAAAGATGACTGCATCATCTGCAAAATCAAGGTCCGAGATCTTGACATTCCCAAACGATGCACCACAGCTTGATCTCTCCGACATCCTCCCAAAAATCCAGTCCATACAAGTGCTGAAAGGTGTGGGGGCCAGTACACACCGCTGACAAACTCCAGTACCAACTGGAAATAAGTCAGAGATGGTACCACCACACTTCACAGCACTCTCAGTACCAGAGTAGAGTTCAGACATCAGATCGATCAGTTTTGGTGGCACCCCACGAAGACCAAGAATCCTCCAGAGGACATCCCGATTCACTGAATCGAACGCTTTTCAGAGATCAACATAGGCTGCAAGCAGCCCCTGCCGAAACTCTCGTCTGCGTTCGGTGAGGACACAAAGAACAAGGATACAGTCAATCGTTGACTTCTTTGGTGTAAAGCCTGACTGCTCTGGACGCTGGTGCTCAAGCAGATGATGGCGAACCCTATCAAGAATTATCTGAGCAACGACCTTGCCCGGCACTGAGAGCAGCGTCACCCCTCAGTAGTTGATGCAGTCTTGGCGATCACCCTTCCCTTTCCAGAGAGGGACAGCAAGGCCCATCTTCCAGTCAGTTGGGATGATGCCTGTGTTCCAGGCAGAGCACAAAACTGCATGCAACGACACGAGTGCAGCATTTCTACCAGCCTTGAGAAGTTCAGCATGGATGCCACAGATCCCTGGAGCTTTGCCCCGTTTCAACCGGTTCACCGCAGCCCGTGTTTCCACAAGCGAAGGTGGACCACAGTTGATTCGTGGGTCAGGAGCAGGGATTGTAACACCCTTGACGTCCAACTCAACAGCTGGGGGATCAGCCTGGTACAACCGCTCAAAGTAACCGGCCCAGCGGGCCTTCACTTCAGACTCCTCTGTCAAGAGCCTACCACTCTCTGCTCGAACTGCAGTGCTCCGAGGGATGGGCTTGGATGAACGTAATGCGCGAATTCCCCTGTAAGCGGGACGAGAATCACCTGTCCACAGTTGATGCTCTACCCCCTCACAGATTCCTTGCACATAGGCCTCCTTGTCCACCCTCAGTGCACGTACAGTTTTACGCCTCAGCTCCCAGAACAGCTCAGCTCTGCCATTCAGCCTGGCCCTGCGACTCTGGTCAATGGTATCCAGTGTCCCTCGAGAGACAAAATTCTTCTTTGCCCTGCGGTGAGTTCCAAGACATCCACCGGCAACATCAAGGACGGTGGTCTTGAAGGCATTCCACAACTCTTCATGACCCCCCAAAGCACCCAGACCCCCCAAGTGTCCACTCAGCCTGTTCGCAAACTCCTTAGCTACTCTCTCATCCCTGAGCTTGGCAACATCCAGCCTAGGCTGGGATGGTACCATTCTCCAGGATTTAAGGTGCAGCTTTAGAGTTGCTCCAACAAGCCTGTGGTTAGTATTGGGGAACTGAGCACTCCGGTAGACCCTGCAGTTCTGGATCATCCTCCAACGACCATCAATGAGGACATGGTCAATCTCCTTTGCCACACAGCCAGCGTTGGAATACCAAGTCCAGCGATGAGCTTGTGGGCGCTGAAACCATGAACCAGCCACCCTAAGTCCATGACTTCTTGCAAAGTCAATGAACTTAGTGCTATTCTGGTTCATAGTTCCTGACCCATGGGGACCAACACACACCTCATAACCGTCCCTATCAGTTCCAGTCGATGCATTGAAATCCCCCAAGACTAGAAGTGTATCTCGTCTGGGGCACTGATCAACCACAGACTCGAGTGTGGCGTAGAATGCATCCTTCACGGTGAGATCACTCACCTCAGTCGGAGCAGGAACAGAGACCAGGGAAATGACACCTAAGGAGTGACGAATCCTTCATCTCATAATACGCTCGTTGACCGGTGTTACCTCAATTATCATTGGGGTCAGCTTATTGGACACAGCTTCAGCAACTCCTTGGGTATGGTAACCATCAGAGCGACCAGACCAATAGTAGGTGTAACCACCCACCATTATCTCGCCGCAATCCGGTCTCCGAACCTCAGAGAGAGCTGCAATCCCGATGTCCAAATGCTTGAGCTCAGTTGATAACACAGACAGGTGATCATCCTCTCTTAGGGATAGGACATTCCAGGCACCCACCCGAAGGGATCGCCACAGGTTAACCCAAGGAGACCGCCGTCTGGTGGACGACACCTCAGCACCACTCCGACACACTCTCCCGCAATCTGACCGAGGGATGTTACCCCGTGGTTTCCCTCCTTTCATCAAAGATTGGGGGTCCCGAAGGCTTTGCCCCAATCCCATCATCCGGTGAGCTGCCCTGCGAAGGGAAGCTGCACAGGAGGTTATCCCACGGAGTGGGTTTTCAGGTTTTTTTGCGTTTTTGTGTTTTGCGGAATGAAGGGTTTTACGGTGGCTGGAGTGCAAATCCTGCCACCAACCTCCAAATAAAAAAGTAACCCAACTGCAGGAGGACGTCCGCAGACACAGTTGGGCACTAGATATGGATGGCCGTTGGCTCACAAGGAGCTCCTCCACCCTTTAGCCCAAGTTTAACATCAATAAAGCAAGATTGGAAGCACCAAGGACTTGAGGACTTGCACCATCGTCCTTCTGCAAAGGTACCAACAGCACCACACACGATGATCCAATTAATCCATGACTCCTCAGGTCTGACCCAGATGTTGATTGATGTCTGGCTCAAAACATGTGGAGACATGGATATCATTGCCAAGTTCGTGCATCTCCGTGACCTCAACATCTTCACCACAAACAGGTACAGACAGGATAGCAGCATACTCGATGTCATTGAAAGCCTGGATCTTATTTTTGATCCAAGAAACCTGTAAACCCAGAGGCTGCGACTGCTCATTCACCTCCTCGAGTGCCCCCAGAAGGAT
>NC_140975.1:35375363-35437863 GCF_056783735.1 Eptatretus burgeri
GTATCCCTCACCCCGACCCCTTCCATGTAAAACTGGTTCCTCCCCAGAAAACAGATTATACCTGGTGTGTGTATGTGTGTGTGTGTTTGGGTGTGTGTGTGTGTGTGTGTGTGTGTGTGTGTGTGTGTGTGTGTGTGTATGCGTGTGTGTATGTGTGTGTGTGTGTGTGTGTGTCTGTGTCCGTGTGTGTGTGTGTGTGTGTGTGTGTGTGTGTGTGTGTGTGTGAGAGAAATCACCCTGTAACCCACACCGACATGAAAATAAATAGCACAAACTTGTTAATTAAGGGTACAATTTGGGGAAACTTTAACGCTGAAGTCCCTAACCCTATTTCCCCATGACCCCAACCCCTAAGTTTGTGGGTTTTTTTCAAGAATGTAACCTCTGCAAGCAACAAGACCCTCCCTTCTGCAGACACCTGAACACTGGGGGAAATTGAACCCGCACAGATCGTCGAACACCCGTGGGACAAACTGTACCTTGATACTTTAAACCGTTTAAAACGTACACATAAATGTTCCTATTCGTTTACAGCTTACCTGTGGAAGTTCTGGCAGGTAACCAAAGTTGTAGTGAAGGACGAAACAGAAGATCAAACTAAGGAAAGCGACGAGAAAAATTCCTGTCCTCGCCATGTCGAAGCAAAGTTTGAACTGGGACACATAGCACGGGGTAACGATCATGAATTTTCCATCTCTCTGTGACGTCACACACAATGGTCACGGCACGATGAAGGGTACTGTTGATTGTCAGTTTGAATTTGATATTTATTTAATTTCGAGTTCATTCATGAGCCCAACGTTGTTGATGAAGGGTCATCCCGTTTCACACTCGATCGTTCTCATTTCGTTATTTCTCTGTTTCCTTTCATTTCCGGTTAAGGTGGTTCATTCACTTCATATCTTTGGGTCTTGAGTTTGAGCTCCTGTCCGCTGTTGTATTAACATCAGGTGGGGTTGACTCAGCGTGTCATCCTTCAGAGGTCGGCGAAATGAATACCAGTGTATTGTTAATGGAGGGCACTGGATCAGTGTCACAGGTCCGCCCTCAGAAAATGATGCAACCAGCAGCCAGAGGCTGCACACAATAAGCATGCATCATGAACATCTTCGGGACTGTCTGTGTATTAATACACATTTACAAAAAAAAAATTTTTTCGAAACACCTCCAACGCCCACCACAGATTCACCCCCACCCCCCAACCTTTGTAACACTCCCCAACATATTACGTCACCATGGCAATATTATACATTGGATCTCATTCTGATAACTTGTTGAACATCTCTCCACCAATTCCACATCCCACAGGCAGTTCAACAGTTGCTGCTTCTCTGATGAAGATGCAATGCTGGTGTCACACTTATCACATGTCAATAACTTGAGGTCCATATATGTGTGTATATATATATATATATATATATATATATATATATATATATATATATATATATATATATATATATATATATATATATATGTATGTATCTGTCTCTCTCAAGTCAGGTATGGGAGCATGCACTGGAGCAGCGCATTGCTGCATCCACTTTCCGCCGGTACTCTAGGGGCCTCCGTCTGGCCATCCCCAAAGCAGATACCTGGCCCAACCCCGTCTCCTTGAAATTCCCATCAACCTGCTGCAACCACGAGGCACCTAGTTGGCCCATTGGCCTCCTCCACTCACGAGGCTCCCTCGGTGCGAGAATCTGGTGAGCAGGATCAGCATCAGGGCAACGAGCCACGTGTCCATGCAGCCGCATATGCTCATGGACTATGGAGTTAACTAATCTTATTTGAGTCTCTCTCAACAACGGCTTGGTGGACACAAAGTCTGACCAGTGATAGCCAAGGATTATCCATCGAGACCTTGTACCGAAGCAGTTAAGTCTTCATCTCAGATGCTTAGTCAGAGCCCAAGTTTAACATCCATATCGCAAGACTGGAAGCACCAAGGACTTGAAGACTCAGACCTTCTTCCTGCCTGCATTGGTACCAACAGCACTACACCCCATGATCCAATTAATCCATGACTCCTCATGTCCGACTGAGATGTTGATTGACGTCTGGCTCAAAACATGTGGAGACATGGATATCACTGCCAAAGTTAGTGAATCTCTCCGTGACCTCAACATCCTCACCACAAACAGGTACAGACAAGATGGCAGAATCCAATGTCATGGAAAGCCTGGATCTTGGTTTTGACCCAGCAAACCCAAAATACCAGCGGCTCAGATTCCTCATTCAGCACCCAATGGTCCAGACAAGGACATCCAGTGTCTCCAGAACGATGACTGCATTGTCTGCGAAATCAAGGTCAGAGATCTCAATATTCCCAAGCCATGCACTGCAGCTTGATCTCTCAGACATCTCCCCCAGATTGCAGTCCGTGCAAGCATTGAAGAGCATGGGGGGGCTACACACAAACCCTTGACGCACTCCAGTAACAACTGGAAATAAGTCGGAGATGGAAGCACCACACCTGTCAGCACTCTCTGCACCAGAGTCTGTTCTCTGTGTAAGAAACCTGGGCGAGCTCAAACCCGAGAGGAAAGTGTGGATCACAGACGCTAAAGTTCAAGGGACTGTGGTGACTGGACACTCGACTCCTCGTCCCTGCCAGATTGGCGTGGCTCCAGGGTCAGTCAGGTGGAACCGGCATAACCCGATGCCCATGCAGGTGAAGGAGAGTGGCACAGGAGGATTCAAAGCGTCGGACCAGCCATTAGAGGCCACGCCGGCTTCACCAGAACCTACTTCACCATGGGTTGCACCTGACACCATCAGGACAAGGTCTGGGAGATAAATAATGAAGCCTCAGAGACTTGGTCTGTGAGAGACTGATATTGATGGTTTCTCAGTATCAGAAATGTGCAGAGCTTCAACGCAAAGGCAGACTTCTCCAGCACCCGTTGCATTGAAAGAAAGGGAGAGATGTGTTATAATGTAAATATACACAATAATGTACAATGTAAGTGTGCTTGACACATAGATACACGGCACAGGATGTGACGTATCATTAAAATATTTAAATAACGAGCAAGCTCCAAATAAGGAGGAGTGACGTGTCACGAAGTGACACGTTCCTGTATCTTATTGGCTGAGAATTTTTTCTGACCACGCCCTCTCGAGGAGGCTTCTGGGACGCTGTGTGGAGGACTTGGGAGGTGCTCTGGGTTCAGTGACGCGTGCGCTTGCATCGAGGGAAGGTCCAATGAACGGGTCCAAAGTTTTCCGACTCACGCCGCGGCCATCGGCCGAGCACGTGACTCGTGAGTATCGCGACGATCCGTCGGTGTTTCGTCTGTTTCTGCAGAATAACTGCACGACAAAGTCAAAGGCAGCAAGAACCGCCAAATTTGGCACGGAGCTTCATATTTAATGTCTCGGACGACTTCCATTTCGAGCTTTCAAGGACGAACATGAAATGCGAGTTTAGTCCGGGAAAGCTTGACGACATATTTACTTGCACCGCCGCCGTGTGGCAGTACAGGATGACGTCCTTTCAGGGGGTGTTGCACTATAAAGAGAAAGCGAGGATGTGAATCCGCACCTCAATTGAATACATGATGGTTTTAAAAATATCGATGGATTTTGGATCCGAATGATTATTAGTTGTTTTAAACGTATTTATTAGTTATTTTAAACATTCGTATAATTCTGGTTCGTGGTTTTATTTTTATTTTTAAAATTATTTATTAATTATATATACAGTATATATATATATATATTTTTTTTTATTTTTTTTTTGATAAAGTGTTCCATTTGGTGCCATCATGATCCGATCCAGCTCTGTGATGAACGCACACGGTGTCTTATCCAGAATATTCGAGAGATGGGGATAAAAGTGTCGGATCCGCCTGGAATTATAAGTATGTTGAACCAGAAGTATCCCTCGACTCTAAAGCGGTGTTAAGTTTCCTCAAAGAGAGCGGGAAATCCGTATAAATTTTTCGGGAATTCTAATGGCGACTTGGGTACCATGTTCAAGTTTTGGTGCAAGGCGTGTGGAGAGCCTCGCGGCTCTGAAAGCGCCACTGCCCCCCCCCCCCAAAAAAGAAGAAGAAGATAAGAACTTCCGGTGAATCTCGCACAGATCGCCGACTCCATTGTGACCCTGCCAAAGCCGTTGGACATTCATTCAGAATTTAAAGAACACAGAATGGAGAACGCTTGTGGTATGGCACCCACGACATGGGGACGTGGAATTTCTCTTGAATTGCCATGTTGAGTACAGAGAGTAAAGCGATGTCCTCGTTACGGGGTCACCGGCACTCAGAATGCCCCGGAAGGAATCACGTGCCCCACCACTTTGTGTGTCTGACGTTATGTCCTCTGTTGTGTATTTGTCTGAAAACCCTCCATTAGTCTGTGACCCTGTAACAAACAAAAAGTATGTCAATAGGTTCTCCATAATTTCTACATATCGAGTGTGTGTGTGTGTGTGTCTGTCTGTGTCTGTGTGTCTGTGTTCACATCATTCTCTTTGCCGTCAGGTCAGGTATGGGAGCATGTGCCAGAACAGCGCGTCGCTGCGTCCACTTTCCGCCGGTACTCCAGGGGCCTCCGTCTAGCCATCCACCAGGCAGATGCCAGGCCTATCCCCATCACCTTGAGATGCTGGTCAACCTGCTGCAACCACGAGGAACGTGGTCGGCCCATTGGCCTCCTCCACTCACGAGACTCCCTCGCTGAGAGAATCTGGTGAGCAGGATCAGCGTCAGGAAAACGAGCCACATGTCCCGACAGCCGCAACTGACGCTCACGGACCATGCAGGTAACAAATCAGCAACCGCTCATTGGACAAAAAATCTGACCAGCGATAGCCAAAGATTCTCCGAAGAGACCTGGTACGAAAGGAATTAAGTCTCCGTCTCAGATCCTTGGTCAGAGTCCAAGTCTCACATCCATAGAGCAAGACTGGAAGTACCAAGGACCTGAAGACTCGGACTTTCGTCCTCCTACACAGGTACCGGCAGCGCCACACCCCATGATCCAATGAATCCATGACTCCCCAGGCCCGACCCAGACGTCTATTGACCTCTGACTCACAGCCAGCAGAGACATAAATATCACTGCCAAGGTAAGTGAATCTCTCCACGACCTCAACGTCCTCACCACAAACAGACACAGACAGGACAGCAGCATCCAAGATGTCATTGAAAGCCTGGATCTTGGTTTTGACCCAAGAAACCCATAATCCCAGCGGCTCCGACACCTCATTCAGCACCTCGAGGGCCCCCAAAAGGATATCTAAAGTATCCGCAAAGATGACCGCATCATCTGCGAAATCAAGGTCCGAGATCTTGACATTCCCAAACGATGCACCGCAGCTTGATCTTTCCGACATCCTCCCTAAAATCCAGTCAATACAAGTGCTGAAAAGTGTGGGGGCCAGTACACACCCCTGACGAACTCCAGTAACAACTGGAAATCAGTCAGAGATGGTACCACCACACTTCACAGCACTCTCAGTACCAGAGTAGAGTTCAGACATCAGATCGATCAGTTTTGGTGGCACCCCACGAAGACCAATAATCCTCCAGAGGGCATCCAATTCACTGAATCAAACGCTTTACAGAGATCAACATAAGCTGCAAGGAAGCAGCCCCTGCCAAAACTCGTCTGCATTCGGTGAGGACCCGAAGAGCAAGGATACGGTCAATCATTGACCTCTTTGGTGTAAAGCCTGACTGCTCTGGATGCTGGTGCTCAAGCAGATGGTGGTGAACCCTATCATTTATTATCTGAGCAAAGACCTTGCCTAGCCCCGAGAGCAGCGGTACCCCTCAGTCGTTGTTGCAGTCGCAGCAATCACCTTCCCTTTCCAGAGGGACAACAAGCCTTGTTAGCTGTCATACGAGCCTCAACAATGTATACAAAAAACAAACAAGGCCTCTCTTCCAGTCGGTTTGGGTGATGCCTGTGTTCCAGGTGGAGCAAAGAACTGCCTGCAATGACATGAGTGCAGCATTTCTACCCTCCTTGAGAAGTTCAGCATGGATGCCACAGATGCCAGGAGATTTACCCCATTGAAACCGGTTCACCGCATTTTGTTTCCCCAAATGAAGGTGGATCACAGTTGATTGGAGGTTCAGCAATAGGGAGAGTAACACCCCCAACATCCAAGTTGACGGTTGGTGGATCAGCCTGGTACAGCCACTCAAAGTAACCAGCCCAGCGGGCCTTAACTTTGGACTCTTCTGTCAAGAGCGCACCACCCTCTGCTCTAACTGCAATACACCAAGGGATGGGCTTGGAGGAATGCAATGTGCCAATTCTCCAGCACGAAAATCATTTGACCACAGGTGATGCTCTATCCCCTCACGGTTTCCTCGCACATAGGCCTCCTTGTCCACCTTCAGCGCACGTACAGTTTTATGCCTCAACTCCCTGAACAGCTTGGCTCTGTCATGTTGAAGCCTGGCCTTGTGAGTCTGGTCAATAGTATCCAATGTCCCTTTATTCTTCTTTGCCGTACGGTGAGTTCCAAGACCTCTACCGGCAACAACATGGATGGTGGTCTTGAAGACATTCCACAACTCTTCAGGATTCCCCAAAGTACCCAGACCCTCACCCCCACCCCCCCCAAATCTACACTCACCCTGTTCGCAAACTCCTCAGCTTCCCTCTCCTTGAGCTTGCCAACATCCAGCCTAGGCTGGGATGGTACCATTCTCCTGGATTTAAGCTGCAACTTCAGAGTTGCTACAACAAGCATGTGGTCAGTATTGAGGAACCGAGCACTCCAGTAGACTCTGCAGTTCTGGATCGTCTTCCAGTGACCATCAACGAGCACATGGTCAATCTCCTTTGCCACACCACCAGTGTTGGAATACCAAGTCCAGCGATGAGCCTGTGGGCGCTGAAACCATGAACCAGCCACCCTAAGCCCGTGACTTCCTGCAAAGTCAAGGAACTTGGTGCTATTGTGGTTCACAATTCCAAACTCATGGGAACAAACACATGGCTCATAACCATCCCTATCAGTTCCAGTCGATGCATTGAAATCCCCCAAGATGAGAAGAGTATCTCGTCTGGGGCACTGATCAACCACAGACTCGAGCATGGCATAGAATGCGTCCTTCACGGTGAGATCACTCACCTCAGTCGGAGCATTAAAGGACACCCAAGGAGTGATGAAGCCTTCATCTCATAATACGCTCGTTAACCGGTGTTTCCTCAATTACCATTGAAGTCAGCTTATTGGACACAGATACAGCAACTCCTTGGGCATGGTAACCATCAGAGCGATCAGACCAATAGTGGGTGTTACCATCCGCCATGATCTTGCCACTATCCGGTCTCCAAACCTCAGAGAGTGCTGCAACACCGATGTCCAAACGCTTGAGCTCAGATGATAACAGAGACAGGTGATCAATCTCTCTTGGGGATAGGAGATTCTAGGCACCCATCCGACTGGGACCGCTTCAGGTTCACCCAAGGAGACCACCGTCTGGTGGATGACACCTCAGCACCACTCCACCACACACCACCGCAATATGACCCAGGAAGTTTACACCATGCTTTTCCTCATTTTATGACGGAATGGGGGTCCCAAAGGCTTTGCCCCAATCCCGTCATCCAGTGAGCTGCCCTGCAAAGGGCAGCAGCACATGAGGTACTCTCACTGAGTGGGTTTTCAGGTTTTTTTTCTGTGTTTGTGGGTTTTGTGGAATGAAGTGTTTCATGGTGCCTGTAGTGCAAATCCTGCCACCTGCCTCCTAAAAAAAAGTAACGCAACTGCAGGAGGACATCCGCAGACAGTTGGGCACTGGATTTGGATGGCTGTTGCTTCACAATGAGTTTTGTTTTTAATCCTGCTTGTTGTCCATATCCATGCACCCTCCTCATCAGTAAACCTGGTGGGGGAAGATGGTTTATTTGCCGACAACCCGACCATGAAACAGGCTGGTACAGGTTTACGTGGTACCTGCAGCAAGTCACAGATCTAATCTGACCTGACAATGAGTCTGGTGACTGGAATTTTTTATACCCATGATTTTTATCCCTTTAATCCTAGATAGGTGTACGAGGGTAGGCGCTTCTCTCCCCTCCCCGTGAAACCATATTCCCGCCCCTTCCTCCCCCCCCCCGGTTTGCCTCACATCAGCTACACGCCCCACTCGGTACCTTCTGTGTATGGGCAGCCATCATCGGTGAAGTACGTGCCTTGTAGACTACCTGCCTACACCTTTCTTGTACGAATAAGGTTACATGCATTGTGTACCTGTTTTATTCATTATGGGAACAGTAGAAGAAATTACTGGCGACAGATGAACCAGTGCAAGTTCATGAGTGATCTCGGAGGTAAACTTGCTCGAACATGGGCTGAGAAGCATCTCCATCAGGAAGATATGAGGAACAGTGTGAAAGCTGCCATCATGGAGGGCTTTGATATCAATCCCTTGTTCGTACTTATCGCTGCCTCTGGATTTCTGCAAATGCAGAAGCGTTGTGTTCAGCAGAAAGGAAGACAGAAAAACCAAAACGGTGTGCAGCATATGCAATAAGCCGGTTTGTAGTCACCGTTCATTTGTGAGGTGCTTGGACTGTAAATATATAAGTGGCCTAACCTGATGTGTGAAGTGCAGCAATGCCAACCCTCCCGATTTCATCGGGAGGCTTCCGAAAATTCACCCAAACTCCCGCCCTTACGATCACTATCCTTATCCTCCCGAAATTTTGATGTTTTTGCACTGTTCACTAATCAGAATGTACTAGTATGAGAATTGAATGAAAAGCATCGTCTGCTACGTATAGCATGTGGTAACTCCATAACGTTCGCTGCTATCAAATTGTACGTAAAAAATTGCAAATTCAAATGAGGAGCAGCGAAACATTGGGTCTGGATCTCGCTTATGCGATCATGCACTGAGATTTAGTGCATGCGGTATGTGTGCAATACAGTGCATGCGGTATGTGTGCAATACAGTGCATGCGGTATGTGTGCAATACAGTGCATGCGGTATGTATGCACAGTGTATATGCATGCGATACGCTCACTGCATGCAGCTGGGGCCCGTACCAGCCCGGCGGTCGCGACCACCGTGCGGTGTTTAATTTAACAGCCGCTAGAGTTCTACGAGTCGCGCTGCAGCTGTGGAACATCGACTTCGAAGTTACCGATGCTTCAAACCCTCGATGTTGATTACGGAATGGCAGAAAAGAAGCTTACGAAGATCAAGAAATGGTCTCAGAAGTACAAGACCGAATACAGTCTCCAATACCCGTGTATTCGAAAGTCTGAAAGAGGAATTCATCATGCGTATTGTACAGTATGCAGCGTTGATATTTCAGTTGAGCACGGAGGTCGCGATGATATTCGGAAGCACGTTGGAAGCAAACGGCACACAGACATTGCAAAGGAGAGATCTTCGAGCACGAGTACCGGTACACTTCTGAATTATTTCACCAAACAAGGGACAAGCGAGGAAGAGGATGTTACCCGAGCGGAACTTCTCTTTAGTGGATTTATTGTGGAACATAACTTGCCCATATCAGTCTCAGATCATGCTGGACCTCTATTTCAAAAGATGTTTCCAGATTCAAAAGTTTCTTCAAAGTATGGATGTGCAAGAACAAAAACTTGCAAGATGTGCAAGATGTGCAAGAACAAAAAAAAAAAAAAAAAAAAAAAAAAAAAACAAGAACAAAAAGCAAGAAAAAAAAAAGAAAAAAAAAAAAAAAAAAAACAAGAACAAAGAAGAAAAAAAGAACACTGGTCAACAATTTTTTACTTTCTGAATGTTGTCTAGATTTCTACTAGTGAATTAGGGTATTCTGGCACTGCTGAATCAGGAAATGGCATCCGTTTCTCTCCATCAGGTCAGGTTTTTGTGCTAAGTTTATTTGAAAAAATCAGATCTTGTGACAAAATCAATTACATTTTTGTGGCATTATCAGCTGATTTTTGTCAACACATATCATCCTAAACATGTTTTTAAGAAAAAAAAAATGTTTTTCCAACAACATTTATTGATTACATGATAGAAACATCGATTACTGTCATCTGAATGGTGGGCATTGATAAAGGTAAGTACAAGTAAATTGCATGTTGCGTCACCACTGTTCAAACTTCAGGGCTTGAACTTCCGTTTCTTCGAACTCCTGGAATGTTCAGCGGCAGGGAGGTCTCTCTTCAGATTCCAACAGTAGTCAGCCATCATGACTGCATCCCAGCGAACCCTGATACCTGGTCTCCATCTCCTTCATGTCCTGATGGAATCTCTCCCCCTGCTCGTCACTCATTGAACCCAGGTTCTCAGGAAACCGGTTCATATGTGAAAATAGGTAGTGCATCTTGATGCTCATGTTGCAGCCTAGGTTTCTGAAAGCAGTCAGCATGTTGTTGACAAGTTCTGCGTAGTTTCTGGCCTTATTGTTGCCAAGAAAGTTCTTCACTACCAAAACAAATGTCTTCCACGCTTCCAGTTCCAATTCGTTCATTGAGTTTTTGAACTCTGGATCTCTGATGAGCTGACGGATCTGAGAACCATCAAAGATGCCAACTTTCAACTTCTCCATGGTCAATCCTGGAAAAGCCTGGCACAAGTAAGTGAAGCAGTCACCATCTTTGTCCAGAGCCTTGTTGAACTGCTTGATTAAGCCGAGCTTGATGTGCAGCGGTGGGAAGAGTATTCTGTCTCTGTCCACCAGAGGGTCGTTGATGACGTTCCTTTCTTTGCATGGCACCAATTCCTCCCACACAGGCCAGTCCTTCTTCGTGTAATGCTGAGCACGGTCCCTACTATCCCACATGCACAGAAAACATGGGTACTTGGTGAAGCCAGACTGTTGTCCCAACAAAAAGTTCACCATCTTCAGGTCAACACAAATAAACCACTTAAGCTGATCATAACCAATTTTCTCCAACGTACTTCACCGCTTCATACTTCTCCTTCAGTGTAGTCGAGTGAGCGATGGGTACAGAGGCAAAATGGTTGCCGTTGTGTAGCAGAACACATTTCAGTGATCGATTGCTGCTGTCAATGAACAGTCTCCAATCTTTGGGTTCGTACTGTGGCACTCCAAGCTTGAGCAGAAGCGCATGTCATAAATTGGCGCATGTAGGTATTGTACATTCTTCAGAGTTCGTTATTTCAAGAAATACAACTTTTTTGTATCACATTATTACAAAATCTGCCCCATTAAATTTAGTTATGATCCACGAACTTTATGCTTTGCCTCACCAATTTTTGGAAGATTTTGAGGTTTTATGACTTCAAACTGATCCCTTTTCCGACATAATCACCCAGAACTATCGTACCTGAATACTTCTTGTCATATTATTTCCAATTAAAACAATTATTTGACATGATATTTTACCCCCACCAACTTCTTCTAAAATGCTCCACACATGCGTACATGTGAACAAAAATGTAAAAAACGACATGTGGCCATATCTCAAAAACTTGACCTGATTGAACAAAACTAATGTGAGTTTTGGATTCAGCGCATCAGATTCGTCCTAAATCAGCTTAAAAAATGCAGACAACAAATTTGTTGTTGACCAGTGTAATTGGTGAGTTGTCAAATGTTACTGCTTCATCTGTTGCCGATATTGCTAGACTCGCTCCATTTAGCCTAGCTCCAGACGGTAGCAATGACAGTGGTGAGGCCCAGCTATATCCTGTCCTGATTTCGTACCATGACAACAGTGCTGGGATTGTGAAGCAAGGTTTGCTAAGTTTGCCTGCGTGCAAACAAGATTCCACTGGAGAAAACATTTTCAAACTGCTTGATCATGAGTTCAGTGACAGGAAAATTCCGTGGGGAAATTGTGTTTCCTTTTGTGCTGATAATGCCTCTGTCATGGTGGGCAAGCACAAAAGGAGTCGCTGCTTATATCCACAAACAAAATCCAGAGTGCTACATCATGGGATGCCCTTGCCATATGATGCACAATACGGCCAAACGCGGCTCAGGCCTTACCCATTGAATTAGATGACTTTCTCATCGATATTTACTACTACTTGGACAAAAGTAGTAAACGCGTCAAAGGAGTGAAAGCACTGCAAGAACTCTGTGATGCCCCGACACACAAGATTCTGAACCATGTCGCAACAAGGTGGCTGTCCCTTGGTCAGTGCCTAGACAGGCTGATTGAACAGTGGGAGCCACTTCGCGTCTTCTTCAAAGAAGAAGTACGAAGAAAAATGCAACCAACTGTAGCCAAGACTCTAACAACGAGCAAGAAGGACGGCACTGTATCTACTGCCAGTACTGGCACTGCAGGATCAAGCACTAGTGGAGCAGCATTCACCACTACCACTGCAGTATCTGCTGCGAAGAAGACAGCAGGGACAGCACCAAAACCAATGCTGAGAGCAGGTAGCATCACCGGCCCTTCATCACGTTCATCTACAAAGCAGATCCCTTCAGAGTCGAGAAAGACTGTGATAGTTCCATATACAGGCAAAGAAGGACCCAAATTAAGTTCTGCTTTTGCCAAATCACTTGATAGAAGCTCAGCAAAACCTTCGAATCAGAGGTCTTCTTCCTTGGCTGCACCTACCTCGAGCTCTCTCCTCAAACGTAAAATTGGATCTGGTACTACGAGTCTGACCTCTTCTGCTGGCAGTAAACGCAAGTGTGATCGCCCTGCGGCTAAGTGTACTACGAGTTCTACAACTAAAAGCGCATCTTCCTCAAACACTGTGCAGGAATCTAGAGAAAAACGTGTCAACAGGATGTTCTTGTCTCCACAAACAAAACTCTATTGTTTCTTCCTTCGATATGCTAACAAGCTTTTTGAGAAGGGGAATATTCTGCTCCAAAGAGACGAACCCTGTATTCATCTCCTGCACGGAGAATTGAATGATCTTCTGAAAGATATCTTCGTACGGTTTTTGAAACCATCGGTGTCATCGGTTGCTCTGGTAAATGTACCCTTCTCTGACAGAAATCATCAGAACAATGATGAGGACCTCATGATTGGGAACGATGCCAAACTGTATATAAGGGAACAAAGGAGTCTCAAGAAATCCACCTTCACTCTGAGTGAGTCAGACATCCAAGGTTTCTTCAGTGCAGTTCGCTCATATTATGTGAAAGCCTGCAATTATATCTTCAAAACCTGGCCGCTAGATGATGAATTAGCCAAGCGTGCTCAGGTGCTGGATGTTGAGCTACACCAAGAAGTGGGGTTTGACTGTGTGGAGTTTTTCATCAAGAAATTCCCCTGTCTGTTTAGTGGCGGTGATGGTGACATCGACAGCACCCCTTGCTACCAGAGAGAATACAGCAAAGACATAATCAGAAGGGCTAAAAGAGCCACACAGCTGTCACTCAGCAAAGCTGCCATGGAAAAAGCAAGCAGCAGTAGTACCAGCCAGTAAGGTAAGAAAAATATTGCTTCTTTTGTGCTTTTTGTTAATCTTTGATTGTCCCCTAACTTACTAGTATTAACATACATGTAACATTAAAAAGTGCACAATTTTCCCCTTTTTTTGTTCAAAAAGTGGGAATTCTTAACATGTTAAATGCTCCAAAATAGGGCTCAGAGGGCACGAGAGAGCGTCTAGAACCCCAGAGCTTCCAGGGCCCTAAGGCGGGCCCTGGACCCCGCCGCAAGGGTCGAGCACTCCGCGCTCGAGATGTGCGCTTTGCGCACATTATTTGGTGTCGGTTGAAAATCCTCCCTAATTCTGATTTCCAAAAGTTGGCATCTCTGGAAGTGTCTGGAGTTGGTATAATGATAACTCTAATATAATTTATGTAAAACTTGTGTGTTTTCAGTAATCTTGCAACATGCATTTTTTTTTTTAGTTGCCATTTTTCACCAAATTTTTTTTTTCTCAAATTCAATGATCTGACCTCAATAAGTGACAGGCCCTATGATGCGTCTTCTTTCCTTACCTGAATAAACTAAGGGCCGTTGGTGCTTATTATCTTGCCAAACGCAGAGCGTTTTGCAAGATCTGTTTTTTCGTCGGTTTGTTTGTGTATTTATTTTTTTGTTACAATTGATTTTCAAGTTTCAACTCGCTCTGTAGATCACAATTTTCGTGCAATCGCTCTCAAACTTGACATGTATACTCGTGAGCGCAATAGCTTTCGACACACAAAATGTTGAAGGTCAAGGTCACCAGAAGGTCAAACATCAAAATCAACGAAACCCTTAACTTTTGAGTAATTTTTATCGGATCATCTCCAAACTTGGTGGATATATAGTATATCGATAGGCGCTCAGCTGATTAGTTTTTGGTGGCGATCGGCCTTGACCTTCATGGTTAGCGCCTAAGGTCGAAGTTGACGATCATGAAGGTCATTTTTAAATCTTTGACTAACAATATCGAGTAGTACCTCAAATTGAAGCCCAAGAAGAGTGCTTTTCAGATATAGCTATAATTTGATGACAGAATCTTTTGCTGACGTCATTGACGATATAAATATTTTTGTTTTTGGCAAGATAACCTTCAGCCTATGGCTGAGGTTTGCATCTCGTTCTTTTCTTCTTTTTTTTCCCCCCATAGTAATTGTATCCATTGTTTCTGTTGTCTGAATGTGCTTGGAATTTGACAATCAGTTTTTTTCTGCAGAAAATGTGAAAGATAGGTCATTTTTTTTCCATGATTTTTTTTTGTCCAAAACTAAATTTTACATGTGCCATCATGTTGATGTTTGAGAAATGAAAAACCTGCAGAAAAAATGACGTGTGTGTGTGTGGTGTGTCATTTACTGTCACCACTTCTCTGAAACAAAAGTGAAAGTACCACCAAACTGACTAACATATGTGTCACTGGTATTTCATGATAAATCATTAATAGTAAGTCCATTCTACCATATATCTGAACAGAAATGTATTCTATCTGTACTCTTTCCTGGGTGCTGCCAATTAATGATGTTCTGAAAGAAAATGGCAAAAATGGCAGTCATGCACTTTTTAGACCACATTATCTTTAGTGTCGCTCGACCTCAGGTTTAACACAGGTCGTCATTTGCTCTAAAATGTTTTTATACTATTAAATTGTATCGAGACTAAACATGTATGAATGCCCAGATTATGAGGTACTTTTCTGGATATGACAGCCTCAAAATGCAACCTCAACATTTCTTCAAGTATTTACACAGAATTCTTTAATTCACTGTTAACATGTATATCCTCCAAACAGGGGCACATGACATTGCCGGCCAACACTTGGTCCTTCCTCCCACCCCACCCTTTCCTCCCCCTACCCCACCCCTTCCACTTCCTCTTCCACCCCTTATGACCCACCTACAGACCAACAGACACTAACTCGGCTCTATATATTAGATTAGGTGACAGTGAGACACCTCACACGAAACTGCCATGTTTGCATGATATTTCCTACTCTTGTTAATCTATTCTTCTCCCTCTCATAGGAATCAGCAAATAAACTTTTTATCCTCTATCCTCGATCATATGATTTTTCCATGAGTTTTAGTATGTTATAAAAAAGGCTCCAATAATTATTGGTGCATTCCTGCTATTGCAGACATCACTGCATGATGATGTCGTGTGTAGGGACATCTTTTTTCATACTTTATGTAGTGCTCCTCAAAATAGTGGTGAATTGTAGGGATGCAGAGGTATGGGGGGGGGTGCGGGAATATTTTTTCCGTGTGCGGAAGGCATTTGTGGTCAAAGTGGTGAGGTTTGGTGAGTGAGGTGCCGGTTGGGAATTGGCACGCAGATTTGAATGAAATAATGGCGCACGATTCCCGTGCGCGGGTGGTATAGTGTGTCAAGGAGATGTGGTGGATCCAAGCCACGGGAGGTATCATGGTGTGCTTATTATCAATTTCCTATTGAATGGTGTGTGTGCTTGCATGCTTGTTATGTCCTATGGCTAAAAGGAAAGGGTTGGAGTAGGAATCCGAATATGAATTAGAGATAGTTATGAGACCCACGCAACGCACTTCGTCCTGTTAACCCACCAGACATGAGGGGAGGACCAACTGCACGGAGACTAACGGAATAACTGCCTGGGGATCACTGTATGTTGAGTGCCATTGCCTTAGAGGCATGTGGTTTTGCAGAACCGCAACACTATATTTGTTTTACAGAGTACAGTAAGACTCAAACCTCAAGCAGTGGTGAGATTATGCCAAAACTCACATTGGACTTTTCAGTCAACAGTATCATGCATATGACGTTCAGAATGAAAAACAAACAAACTGTAACCTTACTCGAAAATTAATCCTGCAATTTACAAGAGCAGCACCAGAGAATCAAAAGCACAAGTTGCCAAGCAATATGACAACAAATTAATGTAAAAACATCTTGACTCGATTCCATATCTGAGAAGCGAGCACAAAATGCATTTTTACTCTTAAAAATGAAATGCATACATGACCTCTATGTCAAAATCAAATTTTTCTTCAACCTCCGAAAGGAGACCTCATCCTCATCAGCGTGACAACACGCTTGCTGCATTATGGGAAACTCCTTTGTGAGGATGGCCCAATCAGAAAATGTACTTGGAGTCATTTTAACCAACTGTTTATGCAACACGACATGAAACCATGATGCTCGATCTGAACTTGTTTCCAATCTTCCAACATTGACGGAGAACCAGAAGCAGCAGTTGGAGACTCCTCTTCTTTTGTCTGAACTTACTACTGTCTTGATGACCTTAAAACTTGACAGCCCCTGGACTTGATGGACTGACAGCAAATTTTTCCAGTGTTTCTGAGACGCCATTGGACCCCACCTACTGCAGGTCCTGAATTAATGTTTTATGGATGGACAACTGCCATGGAGTTGCTGGAGAGCAGTCACCTACTTAATCCCTAACTAAGGAGACTCTCGACTGATATAAAACTGGCGTCCTCTTTCTGTTTTATGTACGGACTATAAAACTTTACCAAATCCTTATCCAATCGCTTGAAACCTTTTATGAATCTACTAGTCGGAGAATAGCAATCCTTTTGTATCCCTGGATGTACTATTTTTGATAATGTCTTTTTTTTTATCTGTGATACAAATCAGTTTTGTTACAATTTTAACAAGAATGTTGTCTAGTTTTTTATTGACCAAGGAAAGGCTTTTGATTGTATTGACCACATGTACCTTTTTAGAGTTTTAGAAAATTTAGGTTTTGTCCTGAATTTTATCTCATATATGTTAAGCTTTTATGTTGTAACATATGAAGTGTTCTCAAAATTAACAAAATATTGTATAGACCTATTGCTGTACAACGGGGAGTATGACAAGGTTGCTCGCTATCCGGACTTTTATACTCTCTCGCCATCGAACCTCTTCTGCTCCAATTATGTACACGCATTTCTGACTTCACTGGATCAATTCTCATGACATCACTCAAAATTTCTGCTTTTGCAGATGATGTCTATTTTTGTAAATAATAATGCTGATGTCGCTGTGGTGAGTCAGGCATTAAAAACATATTGTCAGGCTTGTTTAGGCAAGGTGAATTGGAAAAAAAGAAAGAGTGAAGCCCTTTGGGTCAGACCTGGAGCTTGCCCACCAATTGCCCTACCAAGAGGAATGAACTGGCAGCAAAATGGTATCAAATACCTCGGAGTGTTTCTGGGAGACGACACTTTTGAACAGTAGAACTGGATAGCTTTGCTGGACAAGATAATGAAGAAACTATCCCATCGGAAAGGACTTCTCTTTCCTCTCTCCTACTGTGGAGGAACTCTCGTCATCAATAATCTCATTGCCTCCATGCTGTGGCGTAAAATGATATGTTTACAACCACCTGGAAACCTTCTAGTTGCAGTCCAAAAGAGTACTGTTGACTTCTTCTGGAGTGGGAAACACTGGCTGCAACCCGTCATGACCTACTTGCCACTTGCTGAAGGTAGCCAAGGTCTCATCAACATCCGTAGCCGGCTTGTGGTCTTCCGGCTTCATGTTGTCCATCAGCTTCCATATATCGGAATGAAGCACTACTGTGGAAACTTCTGGCTAGCTGCATGTTACAGCTTTTCAAGCAAGCTCACATCCTGCCGATAACTTTTCTTGATGAACTCGCATCACATTGATATATCCCTGCTTTCTATGGGGGGGGGGGAGGGGAGGGTAATGATGGATGCCTGGCAAGCCTTCTCCTTTTCTGGGGAAATGGTAACTTTTATGGTTCCAGGTTTTGAGATATTGGAAATTTGGCAACATATCCGGTTCCGGGTTTTGAGGCGATGGCCTGTTCTCTCAGGGGTCTCTGCCGACTTTCTCAAAGTTAAGATTGCGGTCGTTATTTGTCACGTTTTGACTTTATTTTCTTACCGACATGTTTACTGTGTGTTCCTAGTTCGGTTTTGTTTCAAAAATTGTGCTATTTTGTGAGTTTCCGTTGATCTTGTCTTATTGGGTTTCCTTGAAGCCGATCCATCCATCCCATCTCGGAGTATGATCGTTTTTATTTGTATTTTCTCTCTATTGCCATCGGTTCCTATTTTCCCACTTTTCCCACCACCACCACCCCCCATCTATCCCTCCCAACTACACCCTCTTTTTCTTGTCTTAAAATTTAAAAAAATAACAAACAAAAAACAAAAACCCTTTTTCCCTCCATACCCACGTGCACTGATCCTTCTTTTTCCTCTTCCTACCGTCACACCATCTTCCTTCTATTTGAGCTGACCCACTCTCACCATTACCTTCATGATTTCTTTCTACAACCTTCCATTTCCTAATCTTACCAAATCTTCAAAAATCCATCAAAAAAAATTTTTTTTTCCTTGTATCATTTCTAACTGTACACCTCCCAAAACCACGCCTCTCTCGACCCCTTCCTCTTCCTGTTACTTTTCATCGACCCATCAGTTTCACTCTGGGTTTACCGATCCAAATTCACGATACACCTCCACGATGTTACTTCAACCATTCCTTTTCTGAATTTTATGCAATCATTGTTACTCTGCGTTCGCTACCCTTTCTATCCTCTGCGTTTACCGATCCAAACTCACCATTCACCTCAATTTTTCTTCAACGTTTCCTTTACCTAACCTTATTAGGGTTAGCCTTTACTTCCCTCTTCCTTAACAGTGTGGACCTCAAATATCTGGGGCCTTTGCTCAAACCTGAAAGATCTTTCCATATAGGTTGCCACTGAAAAACCAGACCTAATCTGCTTCACAAATTTTCCTCCTTCAAGACATCTCTGACTCCCTTGTATCTCTTACTGATTACTCTCTCCTCTGGTATGACAAACCGGAGTCTCGGTCTCGTGCTGGTGGAGCAGTTGCTCTCTTCATCAAAGACTATTCCTCATTCTCCATGCACTGCCCTCACTCCCCCACACCCCCAGGAATACTTCTGGCTACGGCTTCCCCTCCATTCCCACCTCATGTTTATATGTGTGTTGTACCATAAAACAAACAGTGATGATTCCATTTACACCTCACTATTGGAAAACATGGACCAACTTCTATCCTCTCACCCGAACTCTCTCTTCCTCATATGTGGTGACTTAGATTGTCATCATGCCAGTTGGCTGGGTGTGGGTACTTCTCCCACCTGCCATGGCACTTCAGCAAAAGACTTCTGCAACTCATTGGGACTGACTCAATCGGTCAACTTCCTGACCCGGATCTCAACCAACGGCACTCCATCTCTTCTGGATCTGATTTTCACAAATTTTCATATCAGCCCACGTGTCTTAAAAATCTGCTCATCTGCTCTTGCTCACCCTCTCTCTGTTCTATTCACCCTCTCATTTGCTCAAGGTCATCTGCCATCTGCTTGGAAATCAGCAAACATTACCGCTCTGCATAAAAAGGTGCAAAAACAGGTCCCTGCAACTACAGACCAATCATCCTCCCAATCATCAACAAGGTTATGGAATCCTTCATCGCTTCAGACTTTAAATCCTTCCTCTTCTCCAATGGCTTGTTTTCTGATCATCAATTTGGTTTCAGACCAGGCCACTCTACCCTGGATATGCTGCTTCTGCTCTCCCTACAATGGATGGAGGTCCTCGATGCCAGACATGAGATCAGAGCCATATCCCAAGACATATCGCATGCTTTTGATGTGGTCTGGCACCCTGCCCTGCTTAGCAAACTCTCTTCCTATGGTATCCAAGGCCATCTCCACTCATGGCTCACAGACTTCCTCTCCTGTCACAGTCAACGTGTGGCCCTCAATAGAGTTCTCTCATCCCCTCTTCCTGTCCAGGCTGGAGTTCCTCAAGGCAGCGTTCTGGGCCCTGTTCTTTTTCTGCTTTTCATCAATGATCTCTCTGACTCTCTTGGAAGTTGTATTTATCTCTTTGCTGATGACTCCACCCTCTGCCGTACCATCTGTCATCCCTCAGACCGGCAAGCAGCAGCTTCCTCGCTCTGCAGATCTGGATAAAATCATAAACTGGTCCAACACATGGAATAGGTCTTTCAATCCTGATAAATCTCACACTCTCTATATGTCTTTCCGAAAGGACCGTTTGGAACCCCCCCCACCCCTCCCCATCTACTTTCTCAACAATCCTCTGGAAGAATTCCTTTCATTCAAGCTTCTGAGTCTCACTGTCTGCCATGATCTTTCTGGGGAAAGCCACATTTCCAACCTGGCCTCCAAAGCCAGTCACCGACTGGGCAACCTCCATTATGCAAAGTCCTTCCTTGGCCCATCTGAGCTCCTGATCACATACAAAGCTTTCGTCCACAGCCTGATGGAGAACTACTCTCCCCTATGGGCTGGTGCTCCTGCCTCTCACCTTTCTCGACTTCACGCTGTTGGTGCTCCTGCCTCTCACCTTTCTCGGCTTCACGCTGTGGAAACCAAGGCATTTCGGAGCATTGGTATGTCCAGCGGTGAGGCTGAGCCTTTGGGCCTCTCACTCTTTCACCACAGGCAGGTTGGTGGTCTTTGTCTTCTACCGTATCCTCTCCGGTCTTGCTCCCCCTGCTCTGTCTGCAATATTCCACCCCCCCAAAAAAAAAATTCTGCAGGACGTTCAAGGTCCGCCAGCAACCCCCTTCTGGTAAAACTACCAAAATCATGAATCACTGCTCACCTTCACTCTTTCATTCCTCCTTTTTTCCCACCTTTGGAATAAACTCCCACACTCTCTTCAATCCCATTCTTCCCTCCAGGTCTTCAAAACAGCTGTTCACCACCACCTCTTATCTTTCCCCATCCAAAACCACAATATTTTCTATCCCCGTTAATCCACCCCAAACCCATCTCCTTCAAGTTCCATGCCTTCCTTCCCGAAAGTTCCCTGTCGTGTAAGGTCCTGAAAGTCTCTGTGGTGTCCTTCTTGTATACCCTGTGTTCCCTGCCTCATCCCTCTCCCTTCCACAAGTCTCCTTATGTCTCTGTTCCCCACTGTTTTGTCCTTCCCTCTCCCACCCCTCTCGTCTCCTGCTCCCCTTGTTGTGCATTGGCTCTCATTCAAGCCTCGACAATGTATACAACAAAAAAACATACAACATGGAAATTTTTTTTTTTTTAATGAGCCCCTATTCTACAACCGCTTTTCTGAAAAACTGTTTAAATGATGGAGGACTCATTCATCACTTCGTTGATGCCGGGCTGCTGCGAGTAAAACACCTCATGACAGTGTCTGGAAACCACTGGCCGAGTGCCGCTGCTTTGGCACAAAGAACTGGAGTAAGATCTGTCAGAATAATCTCACGTTTCCTTCAAGGGATACTCTCAACTTACCGTAGCACCCCGGAGGAGCTTGGACCTTTCCCCGAGGAAACAAGAGTTCACTTCCCTAATTCCTTGTCTTCAGCCCGCCAATTCATCTCTTTCCTGGCCTTGAACAATCCTGATGATACTACATTATCCCTCCTTTCCTTCCCAAAGAAAACTTTGTACAATGCCTACATCAAAATTTTACATGCAAAAACATTTCCTGAGCACCCGAGGCTTCGATGGCGAGATTTTTTTTTTTTAACCCCTAATATCCCCCATCTATCCCAATTGCCAAGGTGTTTACCTCTTACCTACTCCACCATATGTTATTGATATTGTTACGGCTGTGGAAATTCGCAAACCACCATTCAGGACCCTCAGGTGAGATATCTCGATAGGTACATGTGTAGTTAGCCCAAACCCATTGTATAGAGGGAATTTATGTGATTCATCCGGGCTGTGACGCTTTGAGTTCGCCATTTTTTTATTTTCTGTCGTTATTTTGAACCAACCACGTCTCAACCGCCATCACACAACAACCACCTTAATCACAACGCCAGCCATCGTCACCAACTACAACCGTGCTCCAACCCGCAGACAACAACCACAACGCCAACCCTCACCACAGAAGACCCTCCACCACCTTCGCCTTTACCTTCACGAATTCATCGCTTCCACGGCCATTCCCGCACCACCTGTGAACACTGAACATCAGGCTGTCTAGGGCCCGTTCGGCGATTGGTGCCGAACGTACCGAGCCGCGAGTGCGAATGGCGGCCTTTCCGAGGGGAAAATTCGGATCAGAAACGCTTCACGCCCACTTCTCCTCTGTCCAATTGGCGAGCGCGGGGCGGTTTGGCCCCGCCTCCAAGCGTGTGTATGTGAAGTCCGTATATGCAAATTTTAGGATCAGGAGAGGTTCACGCCCATTTTTGCCCGACCAATGGCTGACCGGGGGGGCGGCGTGGCCCCACCTCCAATCGCGTTCTGCTCCTAAAATTTGCATATTGGCTGCTCCTGCCGCCTATAAAAAGGCAAGCGCAAGGCGAATTGAAGAGAGTTGGGTTTTGGAGTTGCTTTTGGAGACTGAGAGAGTTGGGTTTTGGAGTTGCTTGGAGAGTGTCGTCGAGAGGTTGCTCTTGGGGACAAGGAGCGTTGCGGTGGCGGAGCTCGGGTCTGAGGCAAGAAGGACGGCGGTCGGCGACGAGGTTGCGGTGTGGGGGATCGCTCGTCTCGTTGCGGGACCCAAGCCAGCCAGCCACTCCCCTCCCCCAGGGCATCAACAATTCCCCCTTTCCCCCGCGCTGAGAAAGTGCCAACGAAACCCGCCAAGGGGCACGGAGTCTGGGCACAGCGGTGCGGCCACATTTGCGGCTTGCCCGCCAACGCGTCACGAGGACGTGGGTAAGACCTCCCCGGTCTCGCGGACCTGGCCGCTCCTCCAGGTCATGCGCACATTTGGCCTACGGGCCAGTCTGCCTCCTTGTCTGTGAGGGTGGCTTCTTTGCTTGTGTGTAAATGTGTGTTGGCGCCGTCTGTGAAGTAAAACTGTACAAGTGTTGCCGTGTGTGCGCGTAGTCGGTTTTCGCTCTTACATTTGCTTTTATGTGCATTTTGATTCTTTTTGGCTGTATATACGTGCTTTCCGTGTGCCGGGAAATAAAATGCTTGCTTGTTGAACTGTGCCCCTTTCGCTTTGTCTTTTCTCTATTGACTCTCCATCCTGCTTCATGTAAGGGGTTCGTCGTGGGTGCAACATCCCGGTAATTAATCTGAACCCTCCAGGTCGACGATAACACCGCTCGGTTATCCCGATAGTATGGAACGGGCCGCCCAAGCGGCTCGTATCCGGAGTCGACCTGCGGCGAGGTACGATCGCCTGGTTTACCATCCGCGTGGGTACTTAGGTAGGTCGAGTTTGGCGAACAACCCTATCCTACGCGGGTGGCCGAGTGGCACGGTTGTGGTGAGGTCGAAAGGCCCACCCGTGACTAGCTCCCGGCGTTGGTCCGAGAGGGTCATGACAGAATTGTCCGTCCGGTGGGCGACGTGCCGCGATTCGAGTTACGTGGCCGTTTGCACGCCGGCGGGCGCGAATTCGCAACAATATTAATTGGAAACTTATACACTCGATTTTTTTTTTTTTCCTTATGATTTATTGAATCGCTTTTCGATTGCCAACTATAATCTCTGCCCTTTCTGTACATCCATTGAAACTTTACCACATACTGTATATACCTTGAATGTAGATGATTACAAACCTCTCTTTACATTCCTCCAAGAATACTTTGTGAAACTTGATTCTCATTTTAATTACGATGTTCTTATTTGTGGTGTTTTTGGACCATCTCCTCAAGAAAGTGGTTTTGCACTAATTTTTTGATTGGTAAGGCTAAGTTCATGATTTGCAAGTCCAGGAAGGCAAAAATGGAAAACAAACATTGCTATTTCTTCACCTAATGTACTGCTTACTTTTAAGGCTCTTGTGAGTTCAACATTAAAACTGGAATGTTTCAGTGTTTTTAGTTTTTTTATGAACAAAAGTTTAACATTATTTAAAGAAAAATGGGTTTTTTCATGATATTTGAAAACTTGATGCTGATTTTTAATAATCTATCTTTGAAACAATGTTTTAACTATTATGTTTTCTCTCCAGTGACTGTACATAACTGTCCTTTCTCACTTTTGTAAGAAAAGGAAGAGTCTCTCTCTCTTTCTCTCTTACTTTCTCTCTTTCTCTCTTACTTTCTCTCTTTCTCTCTTACTTTCTCTCTTACTTTCTCTCTTTCTCTTTCTCTTTCTCTCTCTCTCTTTCTCTCTTTCTCTCTCTCTGTACAAATAGTGGTCAATTCATGGCCATGCAACTCTGTATTCATAAAAATGAATTTGTTCTGCCTCACAGCTCTGAAAAAGGGTATTGAACTTCTGAATGCACATGCTGTTGAAATGGCCAGAAACACGAGTTTGAATACAAGTTTGAATGCCCAGGTGGCACCCGAGCAGAACACGAGATACAACGTCACACAGATTCATGGACAGAGGATATTTGGTCCTCCACCTGGTGAGGATGAGTATCATTTCAATGTTGCTCTCGGTATTTTTTGGTGGTTGAAGTTTGAGGGAAGTTGGGTTTCATAGTTATGATCCGATCAAATCGGATATTATCTGATACAATAATTGGTAAAATGTTTTTGTTCATGTGACGTACAATCACACCTTGCAGATATTTTATTTCCTCTGTGTGAATGAAATTGCTTGGATTTAATCCAAGAGTTGCCTTTGTATCAATGAGGAAATTTTACAAGTATGGAGTTCAATATAGACGGTTCATCAATTCTTTCTTGTTGCCAGCTTTGGGTGAAGATGTGCCAGGCTGATGAGTTTAATGTGCACCGTCATTTAAAATCATTTTTACCTCTGCCACCGAAGGTGGCCTGAGGTTATGTTTTCACCTCTGTCTGTCTGTCTCTGTCTCTGTCTCTGTCTGTGAGCAGGATATCTCAAAAAGTTGTGGGCGGATTATGACAAAACTTGGATGAGTTTGTTTGGTGATAAGAACAAGCTGATTACATTTTGGTTAATGTCCGGATCCAGTTCCAGCCTATGAGTGGGATACAAAATGTAAACTGTTCAGCCTGGTGGAGGTTTGAGCTCTACCCAGTGCCTTTCTAGTTTTCTTTTAATTTATTAAATCTTTTTCAGTTAAGGCTTGGTCACAACGAACCCACGACGCATTTGTGCCACGACACGACAAAATTTGGGCAAATCGTGGGTCGTCGCAAGACAGTCCTACAAAATTTTGAGCATCGTTGCATCGACTTGCCGTCGTGAGGCAAAATTGGACATGCACCTTTTTTGCTCGACGATTTTTTTTGTGGTATCTATGTCTTGTGGCTGTCGTGAGTCTGTCTTACGTTAAATAGTTGGGAGACGGATGCGCGAGCATCTCACGAGTGACCCACGACCTGATCACGTGAAAAACAGCCGACAATGCCTGACAACTCACGATGGTCCCACGACTGTCGCATGACTGACTTGCGAAACACCCACGACATAACCACGACATATCTTTTTTTTTTCTGTCGTGTCCCCATCGCCAAACCATCTTTAATGTGTCGCAGCCCTTGTGACCACTCGAAATAGATTTCGGGCATGTTGCAAGATCTGGCCACGACAAATATTTTATGGGTCTACCACAACAAAATTTCGTACGATCCATTGTGCCCGGTGACTTAGGATACCAACCTTTTAAGCTGTCATTTTTTTTTTCCATATTAAAAATGCCAAACTGAACGGCTTCTTTTCGATACAAGTGTGATATTCCATCCCTCTCCCCCCTCCCCCCCAATCAAGAAGAAAACAGTGTGCTATTCTGGAAGCAAAATTTAAAATTCTGTACAAGCGAGGCAAACATAACCAAAGCGTATGTTTGGGGTTGGCAGCAAGACTGGATTTTGGGTGTTTTACTTGGTAGGGGTTACTGAAGGAATGCACACACCCTCGAGAGGTTGCGGAGAGTCAGAGGTCTGAATAAAAAGAGGGGGCAAGACAGGAGAGGTGGTTAAAAACGGAACCACCAACTTGCTGTGTAATGTGAGAGCAACATGATCTGTGCATTATCATGAGGGATTCCAATATTGTTGAGAGCTTTGGATTATACAGAATCCAGGAGAGACAGGTGTGAAGTGGGCTTCTTCCCAAAGAGAAAAGCAATACTCCCATTGAGCTATTGAGCTATGGGCTTTGATTGATGGAATGATGGAGGATGCCGAGTCTGTAGCTGGCTTTTGAGGCCAGCTTTTCTATATGGTCAGCCCATGAGTTGTAGCTAATGGTGAAGCCTATAAATTCAAGAGACAGAACCTTTTCCAGTGGTTTACTGTGGAAATAGATAGCTGGGTTTGTTTGATCTTTCTGAAGCGACTGGGTGAGACTGAGATTTCCTGGATTGAAAGAGATGTTCCATTGTCAGACCAGCTTCCAATCAATTCCTGGTCAACAGATATTAATGCGCCTGCTGTCTGCCTGTCGGCATGCTGGGAGTAATGTATCGCAATATGTCGAGTCATCTGCAAAGAAGAGAAATGCTTTCCGGGGCATTGATGCGAGAGTTAAAAAAAAAAAAAATGAAAAACAAGATTGGATCCAAGATATTGTCTTTCGGTACTGCAGTCTTCACTGGGAGAGCATATATATCTATAATTGAGTGAACAGGATATAATCCAAACCGATGGCCAGTTATCAGGCTGTTTTAAAAATAGGAAATACTTGATGTTGGCAGTGATAATGTATTCCATGATGTGGTTTAAAATTGGAAGTAAACTTTCTGGCCTGTCATTGAGGGGATCTGTATTTTCACCCTTCTTGTGAATGGAGGTCATGTTAGCAAGCTTTCAGGCAGAAGGGAGGTAGCCAAAGGTGGAGGACAATCTGAAAAGAGGAGACATCCACAATTTAAGGACATGTGCACTGATGTCTTGTAGACCTGTCGCTGATGCCGAGTCGAGATTGGACAGAATTTGCATGATGTAAGGAAAGACAAAAATTCGAGTACGCAGTTGTCAAGGAATACAAGGGGGTAATATGGAGATGCAGAGGAAGGAATTTGGTACATGAGATTGGAGGCAAACACTGAGTTTAGACATTCTGCCTTGTCTTTAGTGTCTGCAATGAAGCCGTTTTGAGATGAAGGAAGGGGTGCATACACCAGATTGATATTACTCGGTGTTTCAGGGACTTTTAGGAAGGAGACCAGTTGGAGAGATCGGTCTTGAGTTTAGCAAATTGATCTTTTCTGGCTTGCCTTCGAAAGAACACGGCTTTGTTGAGTTTTTTTTTGGAGTTACCTATAGTTGCCTTCAATTGGATTGGCCTTATATATTGAGAAAACTAGTTACTTGACTGCAGTTTCATCACCACAGGCCTGTATGGGTGGATGCACAATAACCAGAGATGTGGTTTGGAAAGTTCAAACACTGGGTCAGACTCTTTGAAGAGCCGAAGGACTTTGGAGCAAGGTCGTGGCTGGTTGTTACAGTGCCAGCTCTCAGCCAACTGAAACCATAGTAGTTGAAGTCTCCCTAGATGAAGAAGAGTGTGTTTGGATCTCTGGTTTCTTGTTTATCCACGTTCACAGGAAGAAAGGTGAATATTGAGTCGTGTCGTGGATATTTTTGACCACCTTGAAACAGAAATAACTTTATAATTCAAATGAGGCTATTTATTCAGGAACAAATAAAAGATGACACACGTGCACACGGGAGATGGCCTGTTGTGAATCCCGGGCAGTCTCTCCCCTTGCATGGGTTACATCGAGTATATACGTAATCTTAACAAGGCATGGTTATATTTTATGAGCTATCGTTCAAAAAGACTGATCAATCACAAACAAACAGAGAGGCCTTTAGAGAAAGCACATATGGGTCTTGTAAAGTTAAAATCACAAACACGGCATAAAAAATGGCCCCTTATCAGAGTCTTGCTCCAGATGGTCCAGACAAGGGGATTAACAAAGACAAAGTAGTAGTTGTATAAATATATTAACTAGTTTTTAACATATATATTAACAAAGTAGTAGTAGCATTAACTAAGACAAAGTAGTAGTATATATAATATATTATATCAGCCTGGTGTTGGCATAGTGGTTTGGGTAGCGGCTTGGGATCCAAAAGGTCCAGAGTTCAAGCCCCGGTGATCGCTTGAATGAATACACACCAGGAGGTTGACTCGGCCTGTCATCCTTCCGAGGTCGACGAAGTGAGTACCAGTGTACTGGGCCCGGTGTATGCCCCGGTTAGAATGGGTGTACCATATCCCTGTGTCGTAAGAGGCGACCAGGGTTGCATCAGGAAAGGCATCTGGCGTAAAACCTGTGCCAAATCATCATGCGGATTATAACGGATGATCCGCTGTGGCGACCCTTAACGGGAGCATCCGAAAGAAGAAGAAGATATATATATATATATATATATATATATATATATATATATATATATATATATATATATATATATATATATATATATATATATACATACATTTCTTTCTTTCTAATACATTAACTAAGACTAATAAGCATTTTAACTCATAAATTCAATAAAAAATTCAGGTTATCACGATTATCATGTTGAGGTAAACGGTCCATCACCCAGATAACCACTAGGTGGTTGAGGAGAGGAATGCGTAGACAGAGGTTTTCCTGTCGGCTTGTTTTTACTTTACATAGTAGGCAATAGCCAACCATTCTTCTTCAACTTGTGTGACGGTGTTCGCTCTCCACACGCCTGTGCAAACAGGGTGCTGGTACATCATCACATGGAAGAAAGGGACCACGGCCACGGTGCTTGCATTTTTAAAATACTCTGTAGTTGCTGCTGCTTTTGGCTCTTGATCAATGTAAAATCTCACCCAGAAGTGTGTCTGAGAGTGCCGAGGACAGAGAGATGATGGCAAGGGGAATCCTGAGGGAGGAGTTGTTAACTAGGAGGCCCAAGGGAAGGGAGACTGCAGTGAGAGAGTGCCAAGGTGGGAGTGATTGAGGTCTGTGCCATGCTCAGTCCCACATCTCATCCATGATATGAGCCATTCAGGCCACAGCGCGAGCTCAAGCTGCAGCACGAGTGATGGGGCTCTCGCTTGCTTGCAAGCTCCTTGGCCTGCAACCTGTGATCCAAGGGAACTTGAGGGAAGCTCCCATTCTGTCTCCTTTTTCATGTCTTGCATCCCTGAACAAGTCAACATGTGATAAATTCAGATTAAGGTTTGGCATTGAGGCCATCTTTGTCCAGTTGAAAGCACCTTATCCAGTCGTACCCTGCTGTTCCTGGACTCTGTGTCCTTTTCTCCTGACAAGGTGGAGAGCATGATGTCAAACTTCAACTGATTCTGCAACTGGTCCAGAGGGCATCATCCCATGTGTCCTAAAATCCTGCTCTGCTGTTATTGTTCACCCCCTCTCTGTTCTGTTCACCCTCTCATTTGCTCATGGTCGTCTGCCATCTGCTTGGAAATCGGCAAACATTACCGTCCTGCATAAAAAGGTGCAAAAACACATCCCTGCAACTACATACCAATCAGCCTTCTCCCAATCATCAGCAAGGTTATGGAATCCATCATCGCTTCAGACATTAAATCCTTCCTCTTCTCCAATAGCTTTATTTTCGATTATCAACTTGGGTTCATATGAGGTCACTCTACCCTGGATATGCTGCTTCTGCTCTCCCAACAATGGATGGAGGTCCTCAATGCCAGACATTAAATCAGAGCCATATCCCAAGACATATCGCGGTCCTTAGATACAGTCTGGCACCTTGCACTTCTCACCAAACACTGTTCCTATGGTATCCAAGGCCATCTCCTCTCATGGCTCGCAGACTTCCTCTCCTGTCGCAGCCAATGTGTGGCCTTTAATGGAGTTCTCTCATCTCCTCTTCCTGTCCAGGCTGGGGTCCCTCAAGGCAGTGTTCTGAACCCTTTTATTTTACTGGTTTTCATCAATGTTCTCTCCGACTCCCTGGAAAATCCTCCTTTATCTCTTTGCTGATGACTCCACCTTCTACCGTATCATCTGTCATCCCGCAGATTGGCAAGCAGCAGCCTCTTCACGCTCTGCAGATTTGGATAAAATCACAAGCTGGGCCAACACCTGGAACTTGTCTTTCAATCCTGACAAATCTCACACTCTCACCCCCTCCCCCCCACCCAATTTATGTTCTCAACAATTCTCTTGAAGTCCTTTCATTCAAACTTCTGGGTCTCACTGACTACCATGATCTTTCCTATGAAAGCCACATTTCCAAGTTGGCCTCCAAAGCCAGTCACCAACTGGGCATACTCCGTCGTGTGAAGTCCTTCCTTGGTTGGCACACCTGAGCTCCTGACCACACACAAAGCTTTCATCCACAGCCTGATGGAGTACTGCTCTCCCCTAAGGGCTGGTGCTCCCGCCTCTCACCTTTCTCGGCTACATGCTGCGGAAACCAAGGCATTTTGGATCATCGGTATTTCCCGCAATGAGGCTGAGTCTTTGGGTCTCTCACTCTCTCTCACCGCAGCGAGGTCGGTGGTCTTTGTCTTCTACGGTGTCCTCTTCGGCCTGGCCCCCCTGCTCTGTTCCCCCCCCCCCAATATTTCCGCAGGGCGCTCAAGGTCCGCCAGCAACCCCCTTCTGGTAAAACTACCAAAATCAAGAATCACTGCTCACCTTCACTCTTTCATTCCTCTTTTTTTTTTCCCTACATTTGGAATAAACTCCCACACTCTCTTCAATCGCACTTCTCTCTAGGTATTCAAAACAGCTGTTCACCACCACCTCTTATCTTCCCCCATCCAAAACCACGATCTTTTCTACCCCGCTAACCAACCCCAAACCCACCTGCTTCAAATTCCCTGCTTTCCTTCCTGAAAGTCCCTGTAGTGTCCATCTTGTTTACCCTGTGTACCCCGCCCCATCCCTCTCCCTTCCACAGATCTCCTCATGGCTCTGCTCCACACTGTTTTTTTTTGTCCTTCCCTCCTCCCCCCCCTTCCTTGTCTCTTGCTCCCTTTGTTGTATGTTCTGTGTGTTCGCTCTCATACGAGACTCGACAGTGTATTAAAAAAAATAACATATATGTTTTTATTTTCTCTTTCTCCCATTTTGTGTTCCCCACCCTGTTTTATAATTAATTAGACCTGCGCATTGTGTAATCGCTGTAACTGTGGTTTTGAGCCGTGGACTCACCCTTCGGCGCAACTATAAATTATCATTCGACCGAACGCCCACTTGTGCGCCATGATCTGTGTCCGTTCTGCCGAAGCAGCGACTTACCCCGGATTGCAATCCTGAATGGGTCGCCATTCCGACACAGGATACTCAATTGAGGGTGCAGGGATTTGGATCCTCGCCTGGGTGCCTACGATTGCTCACCTAATGTTCACAAAAGACACCGTGGAATCTTTATCGTTGCCGGAGAATCATAAGGCTCCAGCTGATAATTGAACCTTTTGATTCTAAGGTGACATGCTAGCATATGGGGCACACAATTGAATATCCCTCTGAGGGATGGCTCACACATTGATGGATGTCGTCTCCTTCAAGGAGAGCAATATCCCTGCGTGTGAAACATCAGGCTCGGTTTATAGCTGGAGCGAGATTCAAACTCTGTTCCGACAGCTTCGAGGTGAGTGCACATTATCTCTTGGCTTCCTTCCAGCCTTATTAAATTCATGACCACTGAAAAAGAAATCTTACTCCTTTCAATACGAAGTGAATGTTTGATTTCTTGGGGAATTTCAATCACGTTATACCATATGCCTGTTAATAAATCTTCGGACATGATTTTTGCCTTTGCAGACTGGGAAGGCTCACCACCTCCTCGAGGGTGTGAAGTGTACATCTGCAATATCCCCCTTAATGTTTTCGAGAATGAGCTTCTGCCATTGTTTCAGAGTGTTGGTCGAATATACAAGTTTCGCCTCATGATGGATTATAATGGATTAAATCGTGGCTTCGCATTTGTGAATTATGCTCATGAAAAGGTTGGTGATATTTTGAGTGGTTCGACCTGTATCAAAACTTGTAATGTTCCAGCTTGGTGGTATGGCTTCCTTGGACAATTTTAATTGCATGGTTTGACCACAATGGCAGATACAAGTATCACTGGGTACAACAAAAATGGACAAAATACATTCATTAAAACTAGAACGGGCACTCGTAGAGAGCATATACCTTCGCCGCTGCTACTGTTTTGTTCTTGGCATAAGAGTGTGGGGAACAGAACAAGGAGCATTTTGGTGCTGATTTCATACGAATCGGATAAGAATTGACTGCGTTGTGATAAAAAATACGCACATCTGCAAGGTCGTGACCCCCCTGACCTTCGACCCCCAACCATGAGTAAGGGCAATTACGTCATTGTGTCAAGTTGCATATCACAAGATTGGGCATTATATTCTAAACATTTTGGCATTAGTTTCATGCAAATTGGATAAAAATTGACCACGATTTTGACCTTTTCATGACCTTGACCTTTGACCCGATTGCTCCCAAAATCTAATCAAATGGTCCTTGGCTAATAACCAATCATCCCACCAAATTTCATGCAATTCGGTTTAATACTTTTTAAGTTATGCGAATAACAAACAAATAAATAATCATTGGCATCTCCCGCAAACATATATTTTGGTACTGATTATAATGCCAGGATTTGGGACATTTTCTTTTAAAAACAAGGGTAATGACATAATTGTCATGTCACCCATCACAAGATTGGGCAATGAATTCTGAACATTTTGGCATCGGTTGCATGCCAATTAGATCAAAATTGACCGTGCTATGGTAAAAATAAGAGTTTGACCTTTCCTTGACCTTTGACCCGATCGCTCCCAAAATCTAATCAAATGTTCCTTGGATAATAACCCATCATCCCACCAAATTTCAAGCGATTTGGTTTAATACTTTCTGAGTTATGCGAATAACAAACAAACACACACACATATATTCACAAATAAATAAATAAATAAATACACAGCGACCAATACATAACCTTTCGCAGAATGCGAAGGGAAAAAAAACTTAACATAGAAAAGGAACACACAAGTGGCGTTTAAAATCTGTAGGAAATGGGTTGTTGTTGGCACCGGAGAGCCTTATTTATTTATTTATTTTGTTCCCTATATACCATTGTGTATCATTACCTCTGCCACCGAAGGTGAAGGAGGTTATGTTTTCACCCCTTTCTGTCTGTTTGTGTACAGGATATCTCAAAAGTTGTGGACGGATCCAGATAAAATTTGGTGGGCAAGTTGGGTGTGTGACAAGGACGAACTGATTAGATTTTGGTGAAGATCCGGATCTGACAACGAGAGTTTAAGTGATTCTTCACCATTGAGAGATAGGACCAAAAACGATATATTACTGCATAGCATGATATTAAAAAAAATGGAATGAGTCTGATATTGTTGTGGGCCGGGGATCGGTGGCGAGGACTACCACTAGACGGAGCAGTCGGGCCGTCTCCCACCGAACACCGGAATTGGAAGGTCATCACCCCGGATAACTCCGGAGTTGACGGGTCACTTAAAGGACTGTGGTCGCCAATAATTCAACGGCATGAGGTAGGGTCCACTTGTCTATTCCAATTTACCTAAGTACTCACGCCGTCTAGCTACGGGGGAAGCCACACCCTCGGCCGACTCTGTCCGAACTGAGTCGCATGTACCGACTCGGGTCCGGCATAACCGAGCGGGAGTTACCAGAGCCGTGCCGGTCCCAATGACAACTTACGGCCCAAACGGCCTCACTATTTCTCAAACCCACACCGTGCTGGGTCGATGGTAGAAACGACAGGCAACGAACTGGAACATTTAACAGATATATATTTACAATAGGGAGGGGGACACAGAGCAGAGTTATCCGAATAAAAGAAATGCAATTTACAATGAGCACAGGCACTTAATAGTCTCTACTTACAGGACGGGCGCCACAGACACACACACACACACACACACACACACACACACACACACACACACACACACACACACACACACACACACACACACACACACACACACACACACCCAAAAGAAATGGGGCCGGTTGGCCTTTATTTGACCCTTCAGCTCGGGAAGGAAGGCGAGCTGAGGGTAAGACTTCGGTCGGGCACCTTTCTGCCTTGTGCGGTCTGGTCGAGACGAGCTCTTTCTTCGGGGGGGGGGGGACTCGATCCCACACCTTTGTTGCCGCACTAAGCACCAGGGACCGGGAATGACGCAACGGACGCCAACCAGCACGAGAACGGACCAGATGAGACGAGCGCTTGTGGGCAACATGAGAACGCCAGCAGGCAAGATGAGAACGAACAAGGCAACGAGGCTTCTTCCTTTTTGGCCAGCCGGATCGCCCCCACTATTATTCATTCCTCACGTGAGGTGGGAGGGATCCGTCCTGAGGTACTCTTTGCCCTGATTGGATAGGGCTCCGTGGGGTGATGTGCTGGCCATCCGTGATTGGACAGTGGGGAACCCCCTCCTTTCCTGGGTGGAGTCGGAGTTCTGAGGTGAGGAAACCTCCGCTCACATCCGTGGTCGAACGCACGTGGGCAATGGCGTCGATGGTGCGAAGAAGTGAAGGAAATTGATGCATAAAACCAACTAGAAAATAACTCGCAGTGCACACATGAAATTAACCCATTAGACAGAAGGACGGGACCCTAACTATAAACACATACTTATCGAAATAACTGAACTTAGGGACTGCTGTCTGTTTGTGTGCAAAAGGCTTCCAAATCCGTAACAATATGTTCTCGTGGATCAGGCATTATGTGGCGGAGGTATGCGCTCTACCGAGTGCCCTTCTAGTTGTGTATTTTATCAACTCAAATTCTATGTGAGCATGTTTACCACTCTGGTAAAGGTGAAGGTGGCATTCCAATGGTAGTTCTTCATTTGAGCAAAAAGGTCCCTTTTTTGCTCTCACAAGGACGATTGCTCAACTTGTTAGCCTTTCCTCTCTTTTTTTTGGTGGTGGTCTTTTGTATGTAGCACAAGGCTTTCAGGGTAGCATCATTGGCTGAGGGTGTGGCTGTACCACTGATGCAATGCTTTCTATACATTAGGGCAGGAATTTGGAATTTGTTTGGAGTGCTCGCCTACTTTTCACGAAGGACACCATCCAATCTTTAATGCCCACCAACTAATGCCAGCGGATGGGACGCCCAGTTTAACATCCATCCGTGGGATGACGCACACATTGAATCGCACTGCCTGTGAAACACTGCGGACATTTTATAGCTGGGCTGAGATTCGAACCCTGGCTAGACAGCTTAGAGGCGAGTGTGCATACATTTTGGCCATCCTGCCTGCCCTTCCCACTGTGGTAAGCATACACTTATTAACTTTGGGTTGATAAAAGTAATTGTTCTTCTTTGCGAATGGAGCCTGGGACTAGCCTTCACAAAGATTGGTATTCTATTGTCTTGTTTTTGTAACATATTTTGTTCAATACAATGGCAGACTTTATAAAGACTTGTCTGCTCCACGAACGATACCTTTTTCCTGTAACTTTATCCCTTGGCCAGTTATCCAATGAAGTTACATCGTCATATCCTCACCCAACCCTCACCCATCCTACTAATTTCCTTTCTCTTTATGCATGTGGTGTGTTTCTTGCTGGATATTTGGTGATTATGCATGAAGATTTGTTTTTGGAAAGTGGTTTTCTTTTTCTTGATGAACTTCTTTCCGATCTCCAATATCCAGGAGGCCATCTTTGCTGTAAAAACACTCAATAATCATGAAATAAGGCCAGGCCACTCACTTCATGTCCTTGTGAGCATTGACAAATGCCACCTTTACCTCGGAGGATTGCCCCGGGTACGTTATCATGGAAAACATCTTCGGACAGTTTAGCCCTTGCCTTTTAAATGCTGCGATGCTAATTTTGCCACCACTGCTCAGGATAAGTATAAAATGGAAATTCTGCTGGAGATGAAGATCCTGACAGATGGTGTGAAGGATGTGATTCTTGGGCCAGTGGATGAGGGAGCAAGTAGGCCTTCCAACTATGGCTTTGTTTATGTGCATTATGCATCCCACACTGCAGCTACCAATGCACGCAGGAAGCTAATGCGCAGTGAGTTTGGATTCGGGCAAGTTTTTATTCTTTAATGTAGAAAAACCTTCATTGTGGTCCATTTTAACACATTTTCTCAGAATTTATTTTGTAGTTCCTGTCTAATTTTTTTTTTCTTTTTTTTCTGAATTCCACAGACTCTGATGTACCTGTGTCATGGTTTGAAATGTATTGTAAAATAATCTCTTGTGGTAGCCATTCAGCAAAGTGTGAAATTGCTTTAGAAATGAGAGCACCTGGTGAAAATGTCTTGTGATGAAAGTGGGCTTTGAAAATGCATGTTTGCTTTTTGTTTTTTCAAGGCCCCTTCTACCTCTGGCAAAAACTCATTGATGTGCAATGGCCTACTCCTGGAGAAGTCGCCAAGGTAAGATTGTGTTTGAACGGCTTTGCACAGCTGATGTCAGGGATCCGCTGATGTGGAACCACAGATGAGGTTGTCAACTACTGTTTATTAGAGAAGTTCTGGGCCAAAATGGTCAAAACCTTTACGAGTGCGGAGCCCAGCTGTTGATCCAGGCAGTCGAAAATGGTCATTTGCTTACAAGTTATAAGTTTCTTACTTTGTTAAACAACTATGTTAATATAATGTATTAGGAATAGCCATGACTGAATTTTTTTAAGGGGGGGGGGTGTTTTAAACTATCCTGACCCCCTCCCGAAAAAAAACAAGTCCCATGAGTATGTCTCAATTACGTACTGTTTGAATGCCAGTTTCACCATGACTACGTATATTATTTATGTACTATTGAAATGCAACTCTCGCTGCTGAGCAACAAAAGAGTCGGCTCCCAGTAGTTAGTTAATGCCACAGTTAATGAGGTCACTGGTAGAAAGCCTACTAAGGGTGGACTCCTCAAGGGTGGAAACAATCCAGAACAAATGCGAAAGTGGCAGAACACTTCTCAAGTTTCCTTGGACAAAGTCTCCTCGTACATAATCACCAACGGGTGCAAACAGTAGTCGACAATACTTTACCAATCAAAATTGGTTGGTGATTTTGCATTCAATGAACTGAAAAAAACTACAGAAACTTCAACAAATAACAAAGCAAGTGGACTGGGTAACATCCCTGCTCAAGTTTTGAAAAGTGGGGCTTTGGAAAGTCTTATGCAATAAGGTTTTACATGTTGATAAACCACCGATTATGGTCAAATAGTGTCATTATTACATTCACCCCAAAAAAGTGATCTGAGTCTACTTGAGAACCATCAAGGGATTAGCTTAACTCCAGTGGCTGCAAAAACATGATGAGATGATCTTCAATAGAATCAGTTTGCATGTTGACTGAATACAGATTAAAAATCAGAATCGTCAACAATACCTTAGCAATCAAAATTGGTGATTTTGCACTCGATGATCTCCAGGGAGATCACCAGTTTCTCAGATTCTCTCACTGAGAAGGCTCATAATAGAAGGTATTAAAATAAAAATTATCAGCAGTGATAACGTTTGTGGATTAAAAGAAAGCATTCATTTCCATCAATAGAAAGAATATGTTCTTGATATTAAAAGCGTATGGTGTACCAGATCAAATAGTAAAGGCAGTGGAGATAATTTACAATGACACTCAATCTAAAGTAATGATTACATACACCCTGGTGAGATGAATTCTTCCATATCTTCAACAGAGTTCTCCAAGGTGACACATTAGCATCTTTTTTTATTTCTCATAGTCCTTGACTATGTCATGAGAACTACAATCAGTGAACTTTAATCTGGACTTCACACTCAGAGAATGAAGAAGCGAAAGATTTCCTTCAATTAACATTACCGTCCTTCATTTCGCAGACGATATTGCTCGAATTTTCAACATACTCAGAGATGCTCAGACCAGACTCAACTGGGTTGAAACAGCAGCAAAGGCAGTCAGATTGCTCATTAATGTAGCAAAGCCTGAGTGCATTCTATTTAATCAAGATGAAGAACTTAAAGTGATGAGTGAAAAAGCTTTAAAAGGGGTAGTTGACTTTCAATATCTTGGGTCCTGGATCAACAAAAGTAACAAAGAAGTAAGAAAAGCCAAGGCTTTAACAGCCCTCAAAAAGATTAATATTGTCACCTCTGAGGCTCACTAACACGATATGCCTCAACGTCGAAGGGCTTATGAATGCCTCCGCAGATTTGCAAAATGGTCTTTTACTGCATTCAGTTGTTGGTTAATCTTTACCTCTCCCTCCTCTATCCTTCTCCTCCCTCCTCTGTCCCCCCACCAATATTCCCATCAGCTAAGTGACAGATTGTATTTGCTGGTCTACACTAATATGTCAGTGTCAGTGTGTCTCCTCCATTACTCCAAAACCTTGAAACCTCGCAGCCTGAAACTTTGCTTGCATACGAAGAAAACTCCAAGGAAGTGCAAGAGTTAAAATTGGGTGTTTGGGTTAATTAAAACACCCCTTTTGAAGATGATCAACGGCCTTATTTAATTATATCCTTTATCAGGCGCATCCTCGGTCACCTCTCTCTCTATGGGATCTTAAAGCATATCCGAGGTAACTTCGCTGGGGTCTGAAGCCACCATGTTTTTTGGCCTGCTCAACCATGCCTCGACTTGGAACAGGCTCAACGATTTCTTCATTATATATATATATATATATATATATATATATATATATATATATATATATATATATATATATATTTTTCCACCTTCCTCACTCATTATCAAATGCCAATTAATCATGTCTTCAAATCACTGTGTACATCGCTTTTGTGAGTGCTATAGTTTTCAAATTAAGACCTTGGAGTGATTTCATGCATTACATGAAGCAATTTTCCACGAGCTACTCTTCCGGACGAATTGAAGTATATCAACGAAATATGATGTCACCTTTGAGGATCGGATATCATCGGCCAGACTAAGTGTCGAAATCTGATAATTGAAAGAAATAATGAGTCTTAATTAAGCCGATTATACCTATTTACTTTAAGCAAGCAAGGCTATGTCCCTCCTTCTCCATATATACGCAAGAAAATGTGAAATTTCCATAGCATTAAACTTATCTTTTTTCTACTGTTTGGAGAATTACATTGAGAGAAGAAAAGATTTAGGAACGTGCCAAAATTAACCAGCTTCATTGAGCTATATGACAATGCATTCACTGCTTGACCTCGCTCCCTGCCCCCCAGAGGGACTGCTTATCCATAGTGTCTGCCAGATCTATGTCTAATTTCGGAGGCTTCACGAGGTGCTTTACAGGGAATCAAAGCAAATCTGGTGAAAAACGGACGTTTTAAAATAAAGTTATAACGTTTGCGTGGACCGCAAACTGATGTACCATGTGACGGGTGTGCAGACGAGCAGGCAACGTGGCAGATTATCTGCAATGTTTATTTCACGGGCGATTAAACTTTGCGATGTCTCCAGGGTTCTATGTTAAACAGCAACTCTTTTGTGGATGAAGTAATTATTTGAACAAATTCATTTTATTTCTTTAAATGCTGCAGGAGTGGTGAAGACAGCTTTAAAGTTAAAGGGATCCTATATGGTATGCAGCCACAGCCTGGCCAACTGTTCCTTGTCAACCATTCAATTGGAGTTCTTTCTTTACTCCTTAATCCACTTGCCGAGCACCCTATAGTCGATAGTGTTACTGCAGGGTGTCGTACAGTCGCCCTACAGTCAAATTGTTCGCTCACTGCAGATGCTTTTGCCATGTCATCCTGATTGAGTGGTGAGTGGACAAACTTATTTACCAATGTAGGGGCAAAAAGAGTGTGTGTGTGTGTGTGTGTGTGTGTGTGTGTGTGTGTGTGTGTGTGTGTGTGTGTGTGTGTGTGTGTGTGTGTGTGTGTGTGTGTGTGTGTGTGTGTGTGTGTGTGTGTGTGTAGACACACACACACACACAGTATGTCATAGTATAAGTGAGCAAAGCATTTTCTCGGGATGAATGTTGTGCCAGACTTGATACTTGGACTATATAAATATATATTTGACCTTGTGGTGTGCAGGTTCAGAATCTACGCTTCACTGTTCCCCGTTTACATGAGCATCTTGGAGGAAGGGCAATAAATGGCAGTTCTGCAAGCTCTGAGACCTCCACACAAATGTGATTTTTTTTTCCTATCATTCTGAATTAATTAAGTGATTTAGTCATGGTAATTGTTTTGCTTTTTAAAATGGCAAATTATTTGACTTGTTCGTGTACTTCGTATGTTAAAGTTTTACAATTTTGATGTGCTATTTTTATTGTGTTGGTTCTTGCATACATTTAGCTGAGTAGATGCTTCATACTTTTGAAAAATGACCTGTGTTCGTTTTGGTTTTGGTTCAATGAAGTATGATGTATCATTTTATTAAAGGTTATGATTTTGGCTTTTCATACCTTTTTGTTTTGTTTTTTGAATCCTCATAAGATGCCCTGTTTTTCACAGTTCTCTGGAAGCACAAAAGTGCCCCGTAAATGCAAAAACTGTATAAATTGCACACAACTACTCCCTTGCATATAAATAGCATGATGTCAAATCGAGTACATGTCAGACCATCAGCGATAATGATGGCATTTTTGTTTGTGGTCTATGCTCAGTATAAATTTGAGAATGTTGGATGAGAAAAGGAAATAAAAACCTGAACATACTTAAAAGTAATATGTAGGAGAAGGAAATGTTGAATGAATGGAGGGAAAAAGGTGTTGGCAAAGAAAGACAAAATTAACTTTAAAGACCAGACATCAACTAAACTTCAACACCAAATGCGAATAAATGATGTTTGCATGCATTATTTATCGAATTCCCAATCTGCAATCAACTTTTTTTTTTTTTTTTTTAGTGAATTGCTTTTAATTGCAAAACATATTGTGTTGCCTAACCTTTGACTGTGTGATGTAAATGGGGGAACGAGTTGGCTTGTCCACAAACTGTTGAACTTGAAACTGTTGAAGCTTAAAGTTCAGCTTGCCTTAATGTCCTATTGCCCCAGGCTGTTAATGCCTGGTGTTGGTTTTAATGGTTAGGGTGGTGGCTTTTGGATCCAAGGGTCCTGAGTTCAAATCCCGCTCATCTGTTGAATTAATACCAGGTGGGGTTAACTCTGCCTGTCATCCTTCCGAGGTCAGCAAAATGAGTGCCAGCATGCTGGTATGCTGTGTCGGAGTGGCAACCCGTCCAGGATTGTGCCCAACAGCCAAGGAGACTGCTTAAGCAGCACCAACATTCTGCACAGAGTATGGTCCTAATATTCTCTCCTCCTCAAGCTGTTCATATTTGCTCTTATACGAGCCTAGATTATGCATCCAAAAAAACAAAACAAAAATGCAAAGTCCGATGTTTTAACCCTTTCTAAATTAATGTGAAGCAAACGTTTAGCAGCTCATTGGGTTTGGAAAGTCAGACGGATTTGTGCGGACTTCAAAATGTCTGTGCTACACCTGATGCAACTTTTTCAGACTGCAACTTAGCCGGTTTTCCAACTTAATGTTCATAGTTATCATCCCAGCTTCAACAGAAAGTTCTTGTTGAGAGATTCTGGGGCATTTCACATTTTGGTTGGAAAATGTGTGCATAAACCCGGAAGAGGTATGAAGTGTGCTTGCCTTCCCTCCCACCTATAGCACGTGGAGGTGGAACAGTACTGGAACCATGCCAACATTCTTCGGGAAAGATCGATGCCTCTCCCCACACTCAATTCTATATAAACCGTGGAGGTCAAGGTTTGGCAAACACTTATCAACTCCTGTATCTGCTGTGATTTAAAAAAAAAATTTATACACTGTCGAGGCTCGTTTGAGAGCGAACACACAGAACGTACAACAAAAGGGGTGGGAGAGGGAAGGATAAAAAAGTGTGGAACAGACATTAGGAGATCTGTGGAAGGGAGAGGGACAGGGTAAACAAGATGGACACTATTGGGAATTTCAGGGACTTTCAGGAAGGAAAGCAGGGAATTTGAAGGAGGTAGGTTTGGGGTGGGTTAGCAGGGGTAAAAAGATTGTGGTTTTGGATGGGGGAAGATGAGAGATGGTGGTGAACAGCTGGTTTAAAGACCTGGAGGGAAGAGTGTGATTGACGAGAGCTTGGGAGTTTGTTCCAAAAGTGGGGGGGGGGGGAGGAATGAAAGAGTGAAGGTGAGCAGTGATTCTTCATTGTGGCAGTTTTACCAGAAGGGGGCTGCTGATGGACCTTGAGTGCCCTGAGGAAATATGGGAGGGACATATCACAAACGGAATGGGGGGGGTGGGGTGGACCTAAAGACAGCCTCATCGTGGGAGATACCAATGATCTTTAAATGCCTTTCTTTCCACAGCTTGAAGCTGAGAAAAGTGAGAGGTGGGAGCACCAGCCCAGAGGGGAGAACAGTACTCCATCAGGCTGCGGATGAAAACTTTCTACGTGTTCAGGAGCTCAGATGTGCCAAGGAAGGACTTTGCACAACAGAGGAGCCCAATCGGCGACTGGCTTTGTAGGCCAGCTTGGAGATGTGGCTTTCCCCGGAAAGATTATGGCAGACAGTGAGGCCCAAATTTTGAATGAAAGGACTTTTTCAAGAGGATTGTTGAGAAAGGAGATGGGGGGGGTGGTGTTTCCAGGAGGTCCTTTTAAGAGAGATAGTGAGTGTTGTCTTTTAATCCTGACAAATTATGTTCCACGTGTTGGACCAGCTTGTGATTTTATCCAGATCTGCAGAGTGAAGAGGCTGCCTCTTGCCGATCTGAGGGATGACAGATGGTACGGCAGAGAGTTGAGTCATCAGCAAAGAGGTGTTCATAGCTTGGATGGCTGGATGTGTTGCCACAGGTGGCATGGGTTGTGTTGGATGCCACTAGGTAGTCCGAGTGGAGAATGCCTTGGCATAGGGGCAACGTTGGATCAGCATTGCAGTCTTTTTTTTTACCAATTTGGTGCATACACCGATGAGGAAGGTCAGGTATGGGAGCATGTGCCAGAACAGCGCGTCGCTGCGTCCACTTTCCGCCGGTACTCCAGGGGCCTCCGTCTGGCCATCCCCCAGGCAGATGCCAGGCCCATCCCCATCTCCTTGAGATGATGGTCAACCTGCTGCAACCATGAGGCACGTGGTCGGCCCACTGGCCTCCTCCACTCATGAGACTCCCTCGCTGAGAGAATCTGGTGAGCAGGATCAGCGTCAGGAAAACGAGCCACATGTCCATACAGCCGCAGCTGACGCTCACGGACTATGCAGGTAACAAATCTCATCCGAGTCTCTCTCAGCAACCGCTCGTTGGACACAAAATCCGACCAGCGATAGCCAAGGATTCTCCGAAGAGACCTGGTACCAAAGGAATTAAGTCTCCGTCTCAGATCCTTGGTCAAAGTCCAAGTCTCGCACCCATAGAGCAAGACTGGAAGTACCAAGGACCTGAAGACTCGGACTTTCGTCCTCCCGCACAGGTACCGGCAGCGCCACACCCCATGATCCAGTGAATCCATGACTCCCCAGGCCCGACCCAGACGTCTATTGACCTCCGGCTCACAACCTGCGGAGACATGAATATCACTGCCAAGGTAAGTGAATCTATCCACGACCTCAACATCCTCACCACAAACAGACACAGACAGGACAGCAGCATCCAAGATGTCACCGAAAGCCTGGATCTTTGTTTTGACCCAAGAAATCCGTAATCCCAACGGCTCCGACTCCTCATTCAGCACCTCGAGGGCCCCCAAGAGGATGTCTAAAGTCTCCGCAAAGATGACTGCATCATCTGCAAAATCAAGGTCCGAGATCTTGACATTGCCAAACGATGCACCGCAACTTGATCTCTCCGACATCCTCCCAAAAATCCAGTCCATACAAGTGCTGAAAAGTGTGGGGGCAAGTACACATCCCTGACGAACTCCAGTAACAACTGGAAATAAGTCAGAGGCGGTACCACCACACTTCACAGCACTCTCAGTACCAGAGTAGAGTTCAGACATCAGATCGATCAGTTTCGGTGGCACCCCACGAAGACCAAGAATCCTCCAGAGGACATCCCGATTCACTGAATCGAACGCTTTACAGAGATCAACATAGGCTGCAAGCAGCCCCTGCCGAAACTCTCGTCTGCGTTCGGTGAGGACACGAAGTGCAAGGATACGGTCAATCGTTGACCTCTTTGGTGTAAAGCCTGACTGCTCTGGACGCTGGTGCTCAAGCAGATGGTGGCGAACCCTATTAAGAATTATCCGAGCAAAGACCTTGCCCGGCACTGAGAGCAGCGTCACCCCTCGGTAGTTGTTGCAGTCTTGGCGATCACCCTTCCCTTTCCAGAGAGGGACAACAAGGCCCCTCTTCCAGTCAGTTGGGATGATGCCTGTGTTCCAGGCAGAGCACAAAACTGCATGCAACGACGCGAGTGCAGCATTTCCACCAGCCTTGAGAAGTTCGGCATGGATGCCACAGATCCCTGGAGCTTTGCCCCGTTTCAACTGGTTCACCGCAGCCCGTGTTTCCACAAGCGATGGTGGACCACAGTTGATTCGAGGGTCAGCAACAGGGATTGTAACACCCTTGACGTCCAACTCGACAGCTGGGGGATCAGCCTGGTACAACCGCTCGAAGTAACCGGCCCAGCGGGCCTTCACTTCAGACTCCTCTGTCAAGAGCCTACCACTCTCTGCTCGAACTGCAGTGCTCCGAGGGATGGGCTTGGATGAACGTAATGCGCGAATTCCCCTGTAAGCGGGACGAGAATCACCTGTCCACAGGTGATGCTCTACCCCTCACAGATTCCTCGCACATAGGCCTCCTTGTCCACCCTCAGTGCACGTACAGTTTTACGCCTCAGCTCCCTGAACAGCTCAGCTCTGCCATTCAGCCTGGCCCTGCGACTCTGGTCAATGGTATCCAGTGTCCCTTGAGAGACAAAATTCTTCTTTGCCCTGCGGTGAACTCCAAGGCATCCACCGGCAACATCAAGGACGGTGGTCTTGAAGGTGTTCCACAACTCTTCAGGACCCCCAAAGCACCCAGACCCCCAAGTGTCCACTCAGCCTGTTCGCAAACTCCTCAGCTACTCTCTCATCCCTGAGCTTGGCAACATCCAGCCTAGGCTGGGATGGTACCATTCTCCAGGATTTAAGGTGCAGCTTTAGAGTTGCTACAACAAGCCTGTGGTCAGTATTGAGGAACTGAGCACTCCGGTAGACCCTGCAGTTCTGGATCATCCTCCAACGACCGTCAATGAGGACATGGTCAATCTCCTTTGCCACACCGCCAGCGTTGGAATACCAAGTCCAGCGATGAGCTTGCGGGCGCTGAAACCATGAACCAGCCACCCTAAGTCCATGACTTCTTGCAAAGTCAAGGAACTTAGTGCTATTCTGGTTCATAGTTCCTGACCCATGGGGACCAACACACACCTCATAACCATCCCTATCAGTTCCAGTCGATGCATTGAAATCCCCCAAGACTAGAAGTGTATCTCGTCTGGGGCACTGATCAACCACAGACTCGAGTGTGGCGTAGAATGTGTCCTTCACGGTAAGATCACTCGCCTCAGTCGGAGCATAAATAGAGACCAGGGAAATGACACCTAAGGAGTGACGAATCCTTAATCTCATAATACGCTCGTTGACCGGTGTTACCTCAATTATCATTGGGGTCAGCTTATTGGACACAGCTACAGCAACTCCTTGGGTATGGTCACCATCAGAGCGACCAGACCAATAGTAGGTGTAACCACCCACCATTATCTCGCCGCAATCCGGTCTCCGAACCTCAGAGAGAGCTGCAATCCCGATGTCCAAACGCTTGAGCTCAGATGATAACAGAGACAGGTGATCATCCTCTCTTAGGGATAGGACATTCCAGGCACCCACCCGAAGGGACCGCCTCAGGTTAACCCAAGGAGACCGCCGTCTGGTGGACGACACCTCAGCACCACTCCGACACACTCTCCCGCAATCTGACCCAGGGATGTTACCCCGTGGTTTCCCTCCTATCAAAGATTGGGGGTCCCGAAGGCTTTGCCCCAATCCCATCATCCGGTGAGCTGCCCTGCGAAGGGAAGCTGCACAGGAGGTACTCCCACGGAGTGGGTTTTCAGATTTTTTTGCGTTTTTGCGTTTTGCGGAATGAAGCGTTTTACGGTGGCTGGAGTGCAAATCCTGCCACCAACCTCCTAATAAGAAGTAACCCAACTGCAGGAGGACGTCCGCAGACACAGTTGGGCACTAGATATGGATGGCCGTTGGCTCACAAGGAGCTCCTCCGCCCTTTGACAGGTTTTGTTTTTAATCCTGCTGGGTGTCCATATCCAAACACCCTCCTCACCAGAAAACCTGGTGGGGGAGACGGTTTAGTCGCCGACAACCCGACCATGGAACAGGTTAGTACAGGTTTACATGGTACCTGTAGCAGGTCACAGATCGAACCTGACCTGACGTATGACGTATGACGTATGAGTATATGACCTGACGATGAGGAAAAATAGCTACATACTCTACCTCTCTCTGTCACACATGCCTTCCTATTACAGCTCACCTGGGGATGGCCTATCCGGCTTCCCAGCTCTCCCCCTGCTGCTACCACCTCATCTTCAACATCCCTTCACTGTTCAACCTCAAGGCATAGTTGTCATCCTTCTGTCTTGTGGCCTTCGCTTCGCTCTCTTCACCCTGTTGCTACTTTTGCAGACGACATATCTGCTCTGACTTCCTACCACTCCTGTTATTCCATCCATCCATCAGGACCATACTCTGTGCAGGGCGTTGGTGCTGCCTAAGCAGTCTCCTTGGCTATTGGAAACTATCCTGGACGGGTCGCCACTCCGACACAGTATACCAGCATGCTGGCACTCATTTTGCCGACCTCGGAAGGATGACAGGCAGACTCAACCCCACCTGGTATTAATTCAACAGCCGAGTGGGATTTGAACTCAGGATCCTCGGATCCCAAGCCCACCACTCTAACCATTAAGCCAACATCAGGCATACTCCTGTTATTGCCATTCCTTTTATCACTATTACCACTCCTCTTCTTTCTATCCCTAACTCTATTTATATCTCGACCTCCTCTACTCCCAGTGGCACGAGTGATACCCCCACTCGCTCCAACTCCACTTCCTAACGCCATTATTTGCACACAGCCCCCACAAGCTCTACCGTTGTCCCCGCTATCTCAATCTCTCTCTGGGACTTTCGGAATTAAAATTTACATCAATAATGACAATAAAAAGTACATGGGTTGACCTAATTTACTTTGACCTTACAAGGTCATGACAATTTTTTAAAACGACTTATTTTGTACAATGAGAACAAAATTTCCCACTGAAGATAGCGTAGAGCAAGGCACATTTACGCTTAATGTACATCATATATCTCTGAGTTAAAGGTCAAGGTCAAATGGTGGTCTGAAAAAAGCTTGGTTTTTTTTTTTCCCAATGCGGAATATCAAAGACCACTTCACCTTCCAAGATGTCCTTGCATCAAAATAGTGTACCTGTACTGAAGTTGTGCACCTAATATTTGATTTGTGTTCTTGTCATACTTTTTTTTCAGATTGTGACCTAAATAACAAAAAACATGTTTTTGATCATAACTCGAGTAATTTTCTTTCGATTTCCATGATGTTGAGTTTTCGGGATAGTTTGTGGATGGGGACTCGTTCTAAATTTGTACTCTATCCCTAATTGTTGAAGGCCATGGTTACGGATAAGCTCCCGAGAGAAAGCGTCCAACAGACATACTCAAGCTTTGGGACAAGCTTTGACCCCGATTGTTTGGCCATGACGAAGCACAATAGCACTAATTTTCTACTCCACTGACAGTGAATGGATGGACTTTCCTTTGTACTCCAACATGGCTGCAGGGTATATAATGTGTCCACACATTGCTGAAATGACGAAACGCCTCCATTATTTGTACTGCATTGTGGGATATGGATAGTGTGTTTGTGTTTTAAGATGGGCATGCTACAGTTTTTTATTTTCAGGAAACAGTAGTTTGCGACATCCGTCAATGGTACTGTGAGGCCGACGAGTCTGCACTGAACTTTTCAGCATGTGCAAAAGTGGGCCAAGTAGAACTTGAATTGATTGATCTCCAAGACACGGACGTGTGGACTTCTAAGTTCAGAGGCTTAGTGACCGAACTCAAAAATCGAGAAAGGTCGACATCTTCCCTGTCATTTCAACTGGTATGGACATAAAAAAGCGAGACCACATTGTGTTTGAAGTTTTGAATTATTTACCTAATGCTTAGGTTGGCTTTGGCTTTTCCAGGTGTTTTTTTTTGTGAAATGACTTGCATTCCTTCCTCTGGCTTCTTCCTGAAACATGTAACAACACCAGTTCTACCTTCTATTGATCTGTACAGTGAGCTATCAGCATATGTTAATTCCTGAAATCAGTAAAACCGACATTAGAAATGTGTTTGTTTTAACTTTACGAATATAAAGCTTATATTTACTTCCGCCACGAGAGGTGGACGGAGGTTAAGTTTTCACGTCTCTGTCTGTCTGTTACTCTGTGAACAGGATATATCAAAAATTTCTGGACAGGTTGGATGTGTGACAAGGATGAATTTATTTGATTTTGGTGAAGATCCGGATGTGAGACTTTAAAGCGATTCTTCACCATTGAGAGACGGCTAAAAATGACAAACTGGACAGTACAATATTTTAAAAAGTTGTGGATGAGTTGGTTCGGTGACGAGAACAAGCCAATTCGATTTTGGTTCAGGTCTGGATTCAAATCCAGCCTCTCAGTGAATACAAAATGTAAACTGTTCAGCCTGGTGGAGGTATTCGCTCTACCGAGTGCCGTTCTAGTGCCTTATGAGTCCAGACATTTGAGACACCCTGCACATATTTTCAAGTGTTTGTGCGTTTGTACGTTATTCTTTCACGGCCGAACCGTAGCACCTCAAGGTCCCAAATTTTGGGGTTAGGCACTTCAGAATGTGCGAAAGGTTTTAAATTACCACACATTGGCCTTGATGGCCGTTTTGAGGCCACCAAATGCCGCTATAAAGAGTATATATCAAGATGTGGGGTCAGGCAGTGCTGGCACGCAAGCAAAAGGTAAGCACCATGAGCTAATAACTCCAGAGCTTTTCAATGTCCAACATTGTCCTGAATCTACTGGAAGAAGCTCAACCATCCAGGCAGCACCGGGTATATACTCTTGGGCCACACTGGATAGCCCCTGCTCATGGTAAATAAATAAAGAAACACAGAGGCGGTTACCAAACCTGGCCGTCTCGTGCTGCGCAGCTGAGGGTGGGCTGATAAGGCCTATTTGTACTCGCTGTGACTTTTCCTTTTGGCATTTTGACCCAATTATTAATTATTCTTCGCCATATTCTCATAAATAACGGCTTGTTGAACATTTCATGAGAAAAGCTCAAATGGTTAAAAAAAAATAAAGTTATTCCCTGCGTGCACACACACACACACACACACACACACACACACACAGACACAGACACACACACAGACACAGACACAGACACAGACACAGACACACACACATCAATGGATTTTAAAAGATGGTGGGACTGAGCCAGACAGACAAGTGTTGGTTCTGCAAGACAGAAACAAAGTGTGAGTCACCTGCTTTTGAGATGCACAAAACTATTGTCAGAACAACTTTACACACAATGGCACAACAAAGCATGTGAAATGATTCATTGGCATATCTGCAAACATTTCACCATCCCAGTTCTAGAAAACTCATGGAAACACAAGCCAAGGGCAATCATTGAAAATGAGGATGTCATGCTCATCATGTGTGACCCAATAATCTCATTGTGTGTGGACATAGAAGACAAAGCCTTGCGAGCGGACATCGTGCTCAGGAACAAAAAGGAAAAGACTATCGGTAAGCGAGATATCAGTACCCAGCGATTTTCACTTCAATAATGTAGAAATCAAGAAAATGACCATATACCAGGACCTCGAAAATGAGATCAAGAAATCTTGGAAGCTGATCCATGAACGGTGATTCCTTACTGCAGCGAAGGTGAATACTTTGAATCCCGTGAGGACTTTGTTCCATCTCCTCAAACCCCCGAATGGAGACAACAACCAACGACACGCACACAATATGTAGGTGTTGGCTTTAATCTCTTCAAGTGAGTGAGTGGGTGACACCAACTTCACGTACACACCACACACACACACACACACACACACACACACACACACACACACACACACACACACACACACACACACACACACACCTGCTGTGTGAGGGACAGGCTAATCAATGTGTGTGACCATGTCCCCTTTATGGCTTCAGTATGTGTGGGTTCGATGTACTGTGGCTCTTAAAATGTTCTGTTTTTGACCGAATTTGATAAAAAAAAAGATTTCTTATGTGGATCATCAGCCCATGGCCTGGAGGTCGGCACCTCCATTGAAGCCTTTCGCCTTGGTTCGAATTTCGACCGAACTATAAACCATCATCCTGGTGTTCCACAGGTAAGGTGATTCATCAATGTGTGTGTGGTCGCTCGGATAGACATTAAACTGGACGTCTCATCTTCCATCATTAGGTGGTGGACATTGAAGATCCCACGGTGTCCTTGAGGAAGAGTTAACAAGCTATCGCCGGCACCATGGCAAAATTACAAATACCTGTCCTAACTATTGCTGGCAAGGTAATGGCAAACCGCCCAGTGTAACCCTTGCCAAAAAACTGCTCTGAAACACAGTATGGTACCCATCAGCATCAGAAAATGCCTTGCGTTGTCTGCTCACTACCCCGTTTCTACCCCCGATTAAATTACAAACTTTGACAATTGTTCATTTAATTAAAAAATGTTAAAACACAAAAAACCAACAAGCTCAAATGAGCTAAGATCCTCGTCCTCTTAATGATGACGTCATAACAACGATTTGACGTCATTGTGATGTATCAGGTTTACGATAAATTATCTGTGCTAACGCCTGGCTTGATTCCCGCAAACAAAATTCAAACAGCTTGCCTAGTTTCGGAGATAATGGTATAGGCGATTTCCATTAGCGGCGATATTATGACGTCAATTTTTTTTTCCAGGAAGAATTTCCAAAATCCGAGATGGTTACTGCCTGCGTGTGGGCTTTCTGCATATACATGGAAAGTTTCACGAAGATACAATGAAAACTCTGGGTTGTGAAACAAAAAATGTCAAAAAATAGGAATGGCGTCATGAAACTTGATATGACGTCATAGTGATGTATCGTATCTGCGGTGATTCATCTCTGCCAATGCCCTGTTCGATTCCCGCACACAGCATTCAAAAAGCTTGCCTAGTTGCGGAGATAATTTTTTAGGCGATTTCCATTAGCGGAGATATTTTGATGTCATAACTTTTTTTTCTCGGAGGAATTTCCAAAATCCGAGATGGTTACTGCCTGCGCGTGGGCTTTCTGCATATAGATGGCAAGTTTCACGAAGCTCCGATGAAAACTCTGGGTTGTGAAACAAAAAATGTCAAAAAAATAGGAATGGCGTCATAAAAATTGATATGACGTCATAGTGATGTATCATATGTGCGGTAATTCATCTCTGCTAATGCCCTGTTCGATTCCCGCAAACAATTCAAAAAGCTTGCCTAGTTTCAGAGATATTTTTTTAGGTAATTTCCATTAGCGGAGATATTTTGACGTCATAACTTTTTTTTCTCGGATGAATTTTCAAAATCGGAGATGGTTCCTGTCTGTGCAGGGTATTTTTACATATATACGCCAAGTTTCAGGAAGTTTCGATGAAAACTGAAGGCTGTGAAACAAAAAAAGTCCACAAGAAGAAGATGAAGAACAACAACGTGAGTAAGACTTGGAGATCCTCCGCGAGGATCAAAAAATCGGGAACTATTTTCAACTAAAATGTCCAAGTCTCATGAATTCTCCCCTCGCGTCACCGCCGACTTCAACCCACGTGCGCGTACGTCATACATAGATGGCGTGATTTGAATGAAGAAGAAGATTCGTAACGGCGGGTGGCAGCCTGAAGGGCGCGGCGGTCCCTATCGTTATAGAAAGGGTAAGACAACAATAAAAACAGCACAAATAATGATAAATAACCGCCACGGTACAAGTCGCGAAAAGAAATACTTAAAGGAGAAAATAACAAAGAAATACCAGGAGGTCGAGTCGATGGCTCTCCGCCATTTTCGTTTGGATGTGGTTTTGTTTTTTTCTTTTCTCTCCCGCCTTGCTCTGCAGTTTCCTCGGTAAAGGCAGCAACGTGGCTCCTGTCGTTTATTAACCTGCGTTTCCTCGTTTGATCGCCCGCTTCTTCGACTCGTGATGGCGACCGGAGCGAACGCCATGCCGCTGGGCAAGCTGCACCCGGCGTTGGCGGGTAAAAGGCCCCCGGAGAACGACGGCCTGAGCGATGCGGGTGAGGCCTGGTCCAAGGACTCGGGCGCTTTGTTCATCGCTCGTGACCTGCGCGACCGGAAGGGTCGTCCGTCCGCGTGGGAATGTACAAGCACGTCGGGTGGTCGTGTTGCTCTAACAGGTTTCTTTGCTTCCTTCGTGTCGAATTCCCGGCTATCGATCGTGAAATGGCGGAGCGGCGCAGCTGCCGGTTTAAAGACTGTTTTGCCTTCACTCGTCGTACTATCCGCAGGAATGTGTTTCCGCCATTGACTAGACTGGCCTCGCTAGAGTCTCATTGAACCTTTGCTGACCCCCTTTACCTTGGAGTGGGAAGTAACGATGTGGACTAATGTTGTGGGTGTCTTGTTCGTCGTTAGCGCTTGGCGTGAGGGTGATGTCCTTTTGTGGATCCATTTATATCGATCACACAACCATGGACTTGATATCTTCGGCTTGCATTTCAACGATGGACCTGTTTGGAACTAACCCGAGGTGTGTGTGTGTGTGTGTGTGTGTGTGTGTGTGTGTGTGTGTGTGTGTGTGTGTGTGTGTGTGTGTGTGTGTGTGTGTGTGTGTGTGTGTGTGTGTGTGTGTGTGTGTTTACCCTGGAGCAGCCACACCGTTTCAGCGATCATGACCAAACTGGGTACAGACGTCGGCCATGGTCCAACTTAGGCACTTGTCGTTTTTGGTGAATCTAGGTTAAAGGTCAAGGTCACCGAAAAAACCGAAATTCTTATTTTCACAATAACGTCCGCTAAAATGGTCGTATCGACTTGAAACCAAATCCAAAATGTGCATCTTCCAATTCTGCATCCAACCATACGTCTCATTGGGGTGTCACACCAACACCCTTCTTAGCGGTCAGGGGTCGAATGTCGGGGGGGGGGGGGCAGGGGAGGGTTGGGTCAAAACTTTCAAATTGTGATTAAAAATGCCATTTCAAGTCCGATTGACTTCCAAGTTATGATCATGACCTAACTAAGTGCTATAACTCATTAAACAGTTGCACTATCGACTTTGAAAAAAACAAAAAACCTGGAAATCAATTTGGTTCTGAGATCATGGAGATATGACAAAGTTATTCTGGCAGTTTCATTTGTTTGTTTCACAGCAAAACGGGGCAATCCTCATAAGGTTTCCAAAAATCTGTTTGATACACAACACAACAACATTCTGGCGGATGTAGATAAGAGTTAGAAACGGTAATAAAACGTGGACCGAGTTCAAAGTTTGTTCAGTGAAACAACTTGCTGTTCATGAGGTGTCTATCAACCATCGGTGCCAGCCAGCTTGTATGGAGAGCACTGGCAAGGACTGGGGTGTGCATATTGCGTTAAATGTGATTAAAGCTGAGGAGTTAAAACAATAATAATAATAACACTGAACCAACATCATGAACCATCGAAACGAAAGTTTGGACATTCGTATCTCAGCGTTAATAGTTCTGAATCATCGTTATGGTTACTTGAAGTTAACTTGTTTAATCCAAGCAGCCCCGTTCTACAATCGTAGCATTCAAATTTTTCAGCGTAAGAGGCACCCTTTTATACAATGTTGGGAATATAGGTTAATAGTGCAGGTAAGTTAATTATAAACCTAATATGAAATAAAAACTAGAACGCCACTCAGGAGAGCACAAACCTTCACCAATCTGAACAGTTTACGTTTTGTATAACACTGATTGGGCAGAACTACATCGGGACCTTAATCAAAATCTAATCGGCGTGTTCTTGTCACCTCCCCAACTCATCCGCCAAGTTTCGCCCAAATCTATCCATAACTTTTTTTGAGATATCGTGTTGTATGTTGTTTTTGGCCCAATCTCTCAATGGTGAAGAATCGCTTTAAAAAAATAATTGCAGTATCCGGATCTTCAACAAAACCTAATCATTTCGTCCTTGTCGCACGTCTAACCTCTCCACGAAATTGTCAATGTACACACACTTTTTGAGATAACGTATGTTCACTGACAGACATAGACAGGAGTGAAAACATAACCTCCGTCCACTTTCGGTGTGTGTGTGTGTGTGTGTGTGTGTGTGTGTGTGTGTGTGTGTGTGTGTGTGTGTGTGTGTGTGTGTGTGTGTGTGTGTGTGTGTGTGTGTGTGTGTGTGTGTGTGTGTGTGTGTGTGTGTGAACATTAATATTTTGGCACGCCCCTTTCTTTGTTCCACCATCAGTTTTTTGTTACTGCAAGAAATGCAACAAGATTTGGCACATATACTAATGATATTATTGTCTTCCTGAAGAGGCCCCTCAAAATTCGTTTTGATGCATTTTCACAAACTCCAACGGATTCCATTCAAATTCGGTACGATTATGGCTTTTGGTCCAACTTAGGTCATTGGCTATAAAAAAATTTTCCATAACACTTCCAATATTCGAAAAAAATCGATAAATCGATATCCCTTGTGGGATTTTCCATTCAAATCCACTCAAGTTTAAGGCCTACAGGGGACGCAAATTTCCACTTTGCCCCAGGCGCTGTTTACCTATGCTACGCCAAGCTGTTAGGGTTAGGGTTAGTGTTAGGGTTAGCTAACCCTAACCCTAACAGCTAACCCTAACAGCTAACCCTAACCCTAACAGCTAACCCTAACCGCTAACCCCTAACCGCTAACAGCTATTCAGGAAATTTGCAAGAAAGCCCGAGCAACGCCGGGCATTACTACTCGTGTATGTATGTATGTATGTATATATATATATATATATATATATATATATATATATATATATATATATATATATATATATATATATATATATATATATATATATATATATATATATATATTTTGTGTGCTTGGGGTCGGTGATGAGAACGCCCACTAGGTGGGGGAGGTTACGCCGTCTCGCACCAGACTCCCCAGAATTGTAGGCCGTCGCTCCGGATATTTCCGTGAGCCGCAGGTCGCAGAACCGACCGTGGTCGCCAATATCTCGATCGCGTGGCGTCGGGTTATTTGTCTCGAGCCAAAGTACCTCAGTATCCACGTAATCTCGTCTACCGGGGATCCACGCCCTCAGAACGCCTGGTCGAACCGGATTTACGCTACCGGCGGCAGTAAATTCACACGACCGACTACCGCTTTGCTACCTACCTTTCCGGCTCGTTGCAGTCGAGCGGGGCCTGCCCGCCCCGCTCAATTATGATGTCATAAGACATAAATTATGATGTCATAATGAAGGCACCTATGACATTAAAAAAAAATCACTAATTTCCCACGAGTTCTTGCCATGTGCCAAGTTTCAATTTTTTTCCCTGGTGTAGTTTCAGAGATACAGCGGTCCAAAGTTTTTCCTTTTTCACAACGTGGCTGCCTCACCACGTGACCTATGACGTCATAATTATCATTTATACATTCTTCATGAGTCGTCACTCCCATGGGAAAAATTGTCTCAATCCAGCAATTGCTTGCAGAGAAAAACACAAGTTTTATGTGGACAAACACAGACAAACGGACCCAAATGCAATAACCCCTTCTCCAGTGAGGGTAATAAGAGGAAGAATCTAACAGTGTAAGAACCACTGTGCCAACAGTGATAAAGTTCCATAATTTTTATTTATTTAATATGACCTTTACAGTCTTTATTTTATTTCAGTTGGATTATTTCCTTGAACACTGTGCAGGCTGAGGTGTTCTCTGAACTCTCCAGTCTAGTTCATATTGATTTACATTTAGCAATAGCAGTTGCTAAATGAAGTTAAGTTTTATCTTGTGGATCACATTATATCATCAGATGCAGAATTTTCCAGAATGGATCATCTAAACCTAAACAGAGGGCAAGAAGAAATATTGTCAGTCCAAATTTGGTTGCAGCTATGGATAGAACCCAGTTTTCTTTGCTGTTTTTTTAAAAAAAAATTAGTGTCGAGGCTCTTGGAGGAGCTAGAACACAGAATGTATGAGGACGTAACATGACGAAAAGAACAACTGAAAGAGAGATTGGGGGGAGAGGAAACCCACCAATAGCTGGGTAGATGGAAAAATACATGGGGTCTTAGACCGATACAGGATGTCGGGAAGAATGAGGGCAAGGGGAGGATGTGGTGGTGACAAGATGGATACAGCTGCAAACTCTCAATCACAGAGGTGAAAGAAAAAACTGAAAATCTGGAAAGAGGTGGTCTTGTGGAGAGTTAATGGGTGTAGAAAAGATCATTGTTGAGAATAGGATGCTTGTGAGCAGCTGTCTTGAAGCTTTGGATGGAAGAATGGGATTGAAGAAAGTGAGGAAGTTGGTTCCACAGGTGGTGAAAAAAGAGGAATGAATGAGTGGTGAGCAGTAATTCTGAATTTTGAGAGTTTCTCCAGCAGGGGGTTACTGTACTGGCAGACTGGGTATACCTTGCAGAAACATGGTGTGGGGGGGGGGTGGAAATGGCAGAGGGTGCAAGACCAGAACGGATGCAGTCAAAGGTAGAGCGAACACTGACTTGGCTGTGATGTGAAAGTGATAGACTCAGAGATCATCAAGGAGATTCCAATAATTTTGTACATTGAACAAATGACCGTCACTCCCGCACGGGGGTAATTTTTTTTTATATCTCTGAACCAGCTGGGACTTTTGGAATGATATTGTGACGTCCACGGGACTTGAACAGTCCCGCCAACGTAGAATGAGCCGAAACGATGGAGGCGGTTTATTTTTTATAACCCAAAGATGGCGGTTTTAATCGCTCTACAACAAACGGGACGAGGAAGGTGGCACGAGTCGCTTCTCACTGAGTTAATAATGTTTATTTCTCTAACCATAAATAATAAGACTCAGCAAGAGGAGGGATCCGGGGCGATTCGACGGGATGGTGGTGTGGGTTCGGGCGTGGGGAAAACACAAACAATTCCAATGGATATACAAATCTCAAACCCTCTAAGGCACCAGGTACACACACACACACACACACACACACACACACACACACACACACACACACACACACACACACACACACACACACACACACACACACACACACACACACACACACACACACACACACACACACACACACAACGTAGCTGGTCCTGCTGGTCAGGCTGGCCCGTGGTGTAGGCGCAACAGTCCCTGGATTGGCGTCGGACGAGCTGGCGTTGCGCTCGTCAGGGGCAGGAGACACCGTGGTGCTGTCGACCTCCTGGTGTCGGCCCAAGTCCGCTCACAGCTGCCAGGGAGCCAGTTCTGGCGCCAAGTTGCGAGCAGGAGAGGGAGGCAGGTCCACCCGCCGTTTGACCCCGTACTCCGAGCCAGCAGAACCTCAGAGCCAACTGAGGTGAGGCACGAGGCACAGCAAGGCCACGAGACACGATCAATCCAGGAACGAACCAGCGCAACAATCGAGCACGCTCCGAGCCCAACAGCCTCCACCAAAACGGTTTCTCTTTTTCAATCTTCTTCTTCCACCCCTTTTCCCGAACAGACCCTTTTTATCCTCGAGTCCTCGTCACTTCCAATCGAGCTGTTTTATTGGCCCTCCGCCGTCGCCTTCCGCCAATCGTGATCACGGGGCGGAGCCATCCGCAGCACTCTCCTGTAACGTCACGGCAAGCCTCCAGGGAATACTAAAAGGGGTTTACGCAGACACACTTACCCTAACCCGTCTCCCTATCTAATTACGTGACAATTATCATTTCCCCCTTGAAGAAATGGACATTTACTAGACAACTTATCACCACTGAATTGCTACTTATTACATCAAGATCCTGGTACACTCGAACAGCATGGCATACCTAATTAAACATCCTAATTACCCTTTGAATGCATACCCCCCCTCAGACGTAACAATATTTTACGTCAATAATGGGAATACAAGTATGTGGGGTTGACTGTTTTTTGACCTTGACCTAATTTTAAGGTCATGGCTGAATTGTAGATATTTTAACTGTTTTCACCATAACTCGATTTATGTTTGTCCAATCGGAACAAAATTGCCCTCTAGATAGCTTGGGGCAAGTTGCATTTACACTTGATTTACATCATATCCCTCCAAGTTAAAGGTCAAATGGCAGTTGAAAAAAAAATGCAATAAAATGCGTTTTTTTTTTTTTTGTTTGTTTGTTTTTTTGTTTTTTTTTGTCCGTTCAATTTTGCCAGTGATGCAGAATCTGAAAAACTGCCTTTGTCTTCCTCTATGTTCCTGCATCATAGTGCACCTGATATTTGATTTGTATGCTTAACCTACTTTTTTCAGATTGTGACCTAATTAACAAAAAAACACCTTTTTAATCATAATTTGAATAATTTTCTTCCGATTTTCATGATCGATGAGTTTTATGGGGACACATTTTCTTAATTTGCATTCTATCCATAAATGTTGAAGGTAAAGGTATTATGGTGGTCCGAAAATAATATGGCCATCATTGGATCGCATTGTGAGCCCCGTTGGATAAAGCGATCGCCAAGGATAAGCCTCCCCTATCGCTTTGTGATCGTAGATTTCTTGTAATTAGAATGATATACAGTGAGAAATAAATTGAGGCATCACTTTTGTATTGAACCTCATATATTCCTATTTCACAATGTTTTCCACTTTCCAACCCCTTAAAATGGTCATGACATATTTGACATTGAGCCATCACTCTTCTGTTTAGATTTTGGCAACTTAAAGTCCCGTCCATTTGCTACTTTCCTGTCGTACATTTGCATTGTCAAGAGTCGACTTATTTGGGTGTTTTTGCACCAAAGTCAGGGATATGAACTATAACCCCCCCCCCCAAAAAAAAAATGTATGTTGTCCTTTCCAGAAGATATGTGACCTCTAAAGATCCAGGAGCCACTGCAAGCAAATGTTGGGGTGGGGAAGGTGGGGTGGTAATAGGAACGAATTACCTTGGCTTAAGCTTCATATTGGTGGAGGGGTAGACTCCTTAATAGTCAATGTTAGTTGTGTTGATACCAGGCATTCACCTGCCCTACTTATGCTCTGCAGCTTTATCCATGGTCATGGTACCTTCGATGTCCAGCGGCGATATTGGCATGGGTTGTTCTCTCATGCAGATGCCCCCACCCTCGATGGGGGGTATCATGAGTGGAATGGAGAGTCATCTGGACAGGAAGAGGAAAAAACGGAGCCGATGGGGAGATGATGTGGTTGATAAAATAAATGTTCCTGGCATGCCCACGGTCTTGCCGCCAGGTCTCACCAAAGATCAAGAGAGAGCATACATAGGTAATGCATGTGAGTCTCTCTCCTACTGACAATTGCTGTCTTGCCACGTTCACAATGGATGGTGATTTTGTTGTACATTTTATGACATTTAGAAGCACACGTGACTGACCAAAGCAAATGTCTATGTGTTTTGTTTGACAGACTAATCCTTCATTTAATCTGGGCATGTGATGGGTAATTTTGAGGTTTTATTCTTCTTACTTACTTTTTCCTTTATCAAAGCTCATTGTGGAACATTTTGTAGTTATATATTTGTTTCTCACACTAGATTCTTAAAACGTGTGCCATTTTATTTGCCACAATTATGATTGTTGTTGGTGCCCAATTGTTGCTTTCGTTAGTATCATGTTTTCTGCGTAGCTGCTTTGGAGGGTTTGCATGTTGGATCATCTTGCAATACTCATGAGCTGTTTGTTGCAGAGAGGGCTTTGTTTGACCCTAACATTATTGTGTGGTGTTTTAACCCCGTTTCCTCCCACTCTCCTCCCCTAATTTAACACGTTTCAGTACAACTGCAGATTGAGGATCTCAACCGTAAGCTGCGCACAGGAGACCTTGGTATTCCATCAAATCCTGAAGAGAGGTTGGAGAGGCTGTTGATTCTGCTGACAGTAACATTTTTTTTCATTTGTATTCTGCTGTGGGGTATCTCAGGTCAGAATGCCAGTGCCACTATGCTGGAATATGCCTTATGTTTGGATGCCAATAAGCTGTGAGTGGGGAACATTTATCAACCTTGTTACGTGAGTATTTGGTGAGAAGTGGGTTCCACCTGGATTTGAGCAGGATGAGAGACAACCGGAAATTCCAGGAATGATGCACGTATCTCTTATCCTACTTCATCCTAGGCTATTTTCCCAGCTTTTTGGTCTCCATTTTGGGTTTGCTGAAAATGGATTTGTAAATTTCTGAGCTGATCATGGTTTTTGATGAAAATGGATACATTTTAATTGTGATGCCATATCTGACGTGAATTTGAGACGACGAATGAAGTTTTGTTGCCACTCTTGCCAACAATATCGTCTGTGCTCTGATCATTTTGTTTTGTGTTTTCCTTGGGCTGCCAGGATAGCCAAGAGGTACGCACACTCACACCTGAGCCGTCTAACCTGTGCTCGAATCTCGGTCCAGCTATAAACTGTCATCCCGGTGTTTCACATGCAGGGTATCTCGTCAATTTGTTTGCTGTTCCTGGATGGATATTGTACTGGGTGTCCTGTCTGCCAGCATTAGTTGGTCCCACTGTGTCCTTCACAAAGAGTAGGCAAACCAATGTTGCACCCTCACCAAAATTCCAATTTCTGCTCCAACCTACTTAGTCGAACATCGAGCCAGACGAGCCAGTCCGTGAAAGGCTTCCCTAAACTTTCCCCGACCTATCGCATGAGGTGGGAATTATGGCCATCAAAGACGCATTTTCGTACACTTCATGCTTTGCGTTTATTCGACTTTATCACCAAATTGTGAAAGCCATGACATGCAACGGTTACGGTTGATACAATTGTTACAACAACGCAATAAAATATGAAAGCTGCTTGATTCTTATCCACATTAAAATTGCCAGACTTTGAATTTGCTATCGGGTTATTCCAAGTCCAGAAGCATCCTCCAGTTGTCACAGTTCGATCGACAGAGCAAGTTGGAAGGAAGTAAGTTTTGTGGGCACTAATGACTTGAGTATCATTATTTCTTTTGGCTGGAATGTTCAGAAGCATAAATTAGTTACTTTTTTGATTGTGCTAATTCTCTGACTGGTATAAGGATATATAAGAGAGAAATAGGTCGCCCTTGATATGCAGTCTCAGACCTGCCTAACTTTATGCAAACTGGGTATTTTTGTGTGCAAAATTTTGCTAATTTACCAAATCCTATGGTTATCTGGGAATGTGGTATGCTGAATTTTTTTTTCCAGTGAAAACTGCAATTCCTTTTGTGTGTATTTTTCCGACTTATTTTCACACCCAAATGTTTCGTCAAGGCGTGAACACGACTATCTTCTGGTTAACTTTCTTACCGTGCAAGCCAGCAGCCAAGAGTTTTGTAAAAAGGCATCGAAGCAAAAGATTTACTCGTGATCCAACGACATTGACGTGTTCATGGGTATATCAGCCGGTCATAGAAATGGATATCACAAATGAGGGATCGTTTTTCCGAAAGAATACCTGAGGTGTTACAAAGCAAGACTTGGACTTCCCTTCTGTAATGGTGTCCGATCAAGGTTCGACAAAGTGGTTACAAAGTCCCCTGTTTTTTTTTTTTTTTTAATTGACTTGCGTGTCTGTGTACTTACGACTGATGATCAAGTGATAGATCCAACCCAAAATATTAAATCTTACAAAATGAAAAGTAATTCTCCACATTTTAATATTGGGTAGTCGGGCGGGTGGGTTCGGCAGATAGGAATGCAATCTGATGAGTATTAAATGTAAGAATCTATCTTTGTCATTGGAAGCTTTATTTCTGAGGATTACGCCTTCATTCGATATCCCAGGCTCATTCTGCTTTATTTCTTATTGCCTTATTATTTAGTCTCGGAATTGTGCTCACTTTATGTTTGCAGTTTATTCGAGAACAATTTTTTCCAAGGAATGTGATGGTGCCAACCGTTTTTTGTTTGTTTGTTTCTTTGTTTTGGATACAAGTTGCCCAACAAGCCAAATGCCATCACCCTCCCCTCTCAGGGGCACGAGCGATGGAAATTGCAATGTTTGGTTTAATATTGGCTGATTTGAGACACTTAAGTGACCATATTTTGTTCTGATGCATGCCCAGTTTGATAAGACAATTTTGAAATCCAAAATGGCTGCCAAAATAGTGCAATTTGCAAAACTATATTTAAAGTGGCTGGTAAAATCAACAGTAAATCCTTTTTAATTTTAATTCTGCATA
>NC_140975.1:35442863-35522863 GCF_056783735.1 Eptatretus burgeri
ATCCCCGAGAACATATCGGGCCCGATGCATTTTTGAAATATCATGCGATACAGAACGATATCGTTTTTGGCCCGATCTCTCAATGGTGAAGAATCACTTAAAAAATAAAATAATTCTCGTATCCGGATCCGGATTCGCATCTTCACCAAAATTGAATCAATTCGTCCTTGCAACACACCCAACCTGTCCACGAAGTTTCATCAGAAGCCGTCCACCACTATTTGAGATATCGTACTATATATAGTTTTTGGCCATATCTCTCAATGGTGAAGAATCGCTTTTAAGATTCAAGATCTTCACCAAAATCTAATCGGCTCGTCCTTGTCACACACCCGATACGTCCACAACTTTTTGAGATATCCTGCACACAAAACAGACATAAAGGGGTGAAAATATAGCCTTCACCTTCGGTGGTGGAGGTAACAACAGAAATCTCATCTTTGTGCATGCATTTGGCATCAATCTAGATATGCTTGTAAGCTTTGTGTGCCGCTCCAAGTTTAATTTGGGGTCAGAAAGACACAGATGCCAACCCTCCCGATTTCATCGGGAGGCTTCCGAAAATTCACCCAAACTCCCGCCCTTACGATCACTATCCTTATCCTCCCGAAATTTTGATATTTTTGCACTCTTCACTAATCAGAATGTACTAGTATGAGAATTGAATGAAAAGCATCGTCTGCTACGTATAGCATGTGGTAACTCCATAATGTTCGCTGCTACCAAATTGTACGTAAAAAATTGCAAATTCAAATGAGGAGCAGCGAAACATTGGGTCTGGATCTCGCTTATGCGATCATGCACTGAGATTTAGTGCATGCGGTATGTGTGCAATACAGTGCATGCGGTATGTATGCACAGTGTATATGCATGCGATACGCTCACTGCATGCAGCTGGGCCCCGTACCAGCCCGGCGGTCGCGACCACCGTGCGGTGTTTAACAGCCGCTAGAGTTCTACGAGTCGCGCTGCAGCTGTGGAACATCGACTTCGAAGTTACCGATGCTTCAAGCCCTCGATGTTGATTACGAAATGGCAGAAAAGAAGCTTACGAAGACCAAGAAATGGTCTCAGAAGTACAAGACCGAATACAGTCTCCAATACCCGTGTATTCGAAAGTCTGAAAGAGGAATTCATCATGCGTATTGTACAGTATGCAGCGTTGATATTTCAGTTGAGCACGGAGGTCGCGATGATATTCGGAAGCACGTTGGAAGCAAACGGCACACAGACATTGCAAAGGAGAGATCTTCGAGCACGAGTACCGGTACACTTCTGAATTATTTCACCAAACAAGGGACAAGCGAGGAAGAGTATGTTACCCGAGCGGAACTTCTCTTTAGTGGATTTATTGTGGAACATAACTTGCCCATATCAGTCTCAGATCATGCTGGACCTCTATTTCAAAAGATGTTTCCAGATTCAAAAGTTGCTTCAAAGTATGGATGTGCAAGAACAAAAACTTCAGCAATAATTGGTGAGTTGTCAAATGTTACTGCTTCATCTATTGCCGATATTGCTAGACTAGCTTCATTTAGCCTAGCTACAGACGGTAGCAATGAGAGTGGTGAGGCCCAGCTATATCCTGTCCTGATTTCGTACTATGACAACAGTGCTGGGATTGTGAAGCAAGGTTTGCTAAGTTTGCCTGCGTGCAAACAAGATTCCACTGGAGAAAACATTTTCAAACTGCTTGATCATGAGTTCAGTGACAGGAAAATTCCGTGGGGAAATTGTGTTTCCTTTTGTGCTGATAATGCCTCTGTCATGGTGGGCAAGCACAAAGGAGTCACTGCTTATATCCACAAACAAAATCCAGAGTGCTACATCATGGGATGCCCTTGCCATATGATGCACAATACGGCCAAGAAGGCGGCTCAGGCCTTACTCATTGAATTAGATGACTTTCTCATCGATATTTACTACTACTTGGACAAAAGTAGTAAACGCGTCAAAGGAGTGAAAGCACTGCAAGAACTCTGTGATGCCCCGACACACAAGATTCTGAAGCATGTCGCAACAAGGTGGCTGTCCCTTGGTCAGTGCCTAGACAGGCTGATTGAACAGTGGGAGCCACTTCGCCTCTTCTTCAAAGAAGAAGTACGAAGAAAAATGCAACCAACTGTAGCCAAGACTCTAACAACGAGCAAGAAGGACGGCACTGTATCTACTGCCAGTACTGGCACTGCAGGATCAAGCACTAGTGGAGCAGCATTCACCACTACCACTGCAGTATCTGCTGCGAAGAAGACAGCAGGGACAGCACCAAAACCAATGCTGAGAGCAGGTAGCATCACCGGCCCTTCATCACATTCATCTACAAAGCAGATCCCTTCAGAGTCGAGAAAGACTGTGATAGTCCCATCTACAGGCAAAGAAGGACCCAAGTTAAGTTCTGCTTTTGCCAAATCACTTGATAGAAGCTCAGCAAAACCTTCGAATCAGAGGTCTTCTTCCTTGGCTGCACCTACCTCAAGCTCTCTCCTCAAACGTAAAATTGGATCTGGTACTACGAGTCTGACCTCTTCTGCTGGCAGTAAACGCAAGTGTGATCGCCCTGCGGCTAAGTGTACTACGAGTTCTACAACTAAAAGCGCATCTTCCTCAAACACTGTGCAGGAATCTAGAGAAAAACGTGTCAACAGGATGTTCTTGTCTCCACAAACAAAACTCTATTGTTTCTTCCTTCGATATGCTAACAAGCTTTTTGAGAAGGGGAATCTTCTGCTCCAAAGAGACGAACCCTGTATTCATCTCCTGCACGGAGAATTGAATGGTCTTCTGAAAGATATCTTCGTATGGTTTTTGAAACCATCGGTGTCATCGGTTGCTCTGGTAAATGTACCCTTCTCTGACAGAAATCATCAGAAGAATGATGAGGACCTCATGATTGGGAACGATGCCAAACTGTATATAAGGGAACAAAGGAGTCTCAAGAAATCCACCTTCACTCTGAGTGAGTCAGACATCCAAGGTTTCTTCAGTGCAGTTCGCTCATATTATGTGAAAGCCTGCAATTACATCTTTAAAACCTGGCCGCTAGATGATGAATTAGCCAAGCATGCTCAGGTGCTGGATGTTAAGCTACACCAAGAAGTGGGGTTTGACTGTGTGGAGTTTTTCATCAAGAAATTCCCCTGTCTGTTCAGTGGTGGTGATAGTGACATAGACAGTCTTGAGAGTGAATTCGCTCACTACCAGGCAGACGCCTCCATAGCTACAATTGCTACTGAGACAGTGAGAGTGGATGAGCAGTGGCATCGGATTTCACAGCTCACAGATCCCTGCACTGGTGCCAAGAAGTATCCTAATTTGAGCAAAGTGATGAAGGGAATCTTGGTCATTCCTCATTCGAACGCATCATGTGAGCGGGCACTCAGTCTTGTACAGAAGAATCATACTGAATTTCGTCCCAATTTGAGTGTCAAAACCCTGGAAGCTCTCTTAATTGAAAAACTAGCTCATAGCACCCCTTGCTACCAGAGAGAATACAGCAAAGACATAATCAGAAGGGCTAAAAGAGCCACACAGCTGTCACTCAGCAAAGCTGCCATGGAAAAAGCAAGCAGCAGTAGTACCAGCCAGTAAGGTAAGAAAAATATTGCTTCTTTTGTGCTTTTTGTTAATCTTTGATTGTCCCCTAACTTACTAATATTAACATACATGTAACATTAAAAAGTGCACAATTTTCCCCTTTTTTTTGTTCAAAAAGTGGGAATTCTTAACATGTTAAATGCTCCAAAATAGGGCTCAGAGGGCACTAGAGAGCGTCAAGAACCCCAGAGCTTCCAGGGCCCTAAGGCGGGCCCTGGACCCCGCCGCAAGGGTCGAGCGCTCCGCGCTCGAGATGTGCGCTTCGCGCACATTATTTGGTGTCGGTTGCAAATCCTCCCTAATTCTGATTTCCAAAAGTTGGCATCTCTGGAAAGATAATGATTTATGCACATCCTTCAGTCAATAGCACCAACATTCTCAGTTTTCCCTGACAACACGCCTATTTCCTTGGAAAATCTGTTGATGGTCATTTCAATGGTCTGCTGCATTGTCATGTTGGTGTGCTTGCCGCCACTCAGTGATCCACTGAAACCTCCATCCGCGAGAAACTGGTGGGCAGCAGGGTTTGTCTTCATCAGATTTCTTTTATCTACATCAAAGTAACTCTTATTCCGAGCATAATTTTGACGGTTCAAAACACCAAGGCAGGAGCGCATCCATTGCTTCCAAGAATCCTTCCCAATTACCTGTACGTTGGAAATGGATCATATTCAGAAGAAGTTCCACCATTTCGATGAATGAATCCAGCCATGTGGCCATTCCTCCAAGCAGTGGTACTGTTAGTTTCATTTCTGGATGACTTGGAAAAAACAACCATTATAAGGAAAATCTCACTAGTTTGGTGACCACTTAAGTATTAGGAATTTTGGATATTTTTGTCAATCCAATTTTGCACTTCAGGTAATTTTGACTTTTTTTTAATGCAGAATGAAATGTATAAAAGGATTTAATGTTGATTTTTACCACCCAGTTTAAATATTGTACTGCAAATCTCACTTATGGCTGCCATTTTGGATTTTACCAATGGTCTTCATCAAACTGGGCTTGCATTACAACAAAATATGGCCACTTATGTGTCACAAATTTGCCATTATTAAACCAAATATTGCAATTTTCATTGTGATGCCTCGGAGAGGGGTGGAAATGGGCGTTTTGGCATGTTGGCGACTTTTTATCAAAAATCGGTTGGCACCATCAGATTCCTTGGGAAGAATTGGTCTCGAATCAACTGCAAGCATAAACTGAACACAATATCTGAAAGTGACTGTATGCTTGCGTTCTTTGTTTTCCAAAATTAAATTCTTTAAAGCATATGACTTTCCTTGTGCTGTTGGTTGTATTGTGCCCTGTCGCTTGACGGTTTTTGAAATAATGAAATATATTTTCGAAATGTCTATCATCAGTATCCCCAGGCGTCGTCCTCACTCACTGGAAGTCCACAGCCCCCAGGAAGCCAGCCACTGACCAGTACAGAAGAAATGTTTTATATATATGGGGCGTGTTGATGAGTCATGCCTCCTATTCTTTTTCTCCATATCAGATAAAGATATTTGAATGAAAGACAGATACTAACATCAATCAATATTTATTCCACCATGGTGCGTATTTATTTCTCAACATAATCAACTGCGGTCCACACATTTCTGCTAACGTTCAAGTAGTTTTGTGATGCCGTCACGATAGAACTGTGCGTCTTGCTGACTTTTCCGGCGCTTCGCAGTGGCCCTGACATGGACGGAAGAAAAATGTTCTCCATGAAGGCGTTCCTCAAGTTTGGAAAAGAGGTGAAAAATCTGACAAAGCCAAGTCGGGACTGGTGATCCTTTTGCGGCGGCACTCCGATAACCGTCTTACTCTCAGGATCGTAATGGTACACACAACTCCCATCGCCAGTCATCCCATCGCAAGCTCTCATCATGCTTCACAGCACTGATGTCGTGTTGCCCTCTGCCGTATTGATTAATGTAGCACTTGACATCGAGTGTCACAATTGTGAAACGACACATCCATTGGCTAGAAGAACTAATGTGCAGACTGCGCTTTGTTTCATTTGAATATCTTTACTTGTTTTGGAGAAAGGAATAGGATAGGAGGAATTATTTTTCAACATGCCCTCGCCTCGTATTTGTCGATCTTGTTCAAGTTTTAATCAAGTGGTGTACGGTGTCAAGTTCAAGGTGTCAGCGAGAGTAGAATAGGTCCTGAGTTTGGTTGAGTATGTGTTGATGGATTTTGAGTGTTGGGTGGGAACTGGAACGAAGTCTGGATAATGTTACTCAGGAGTACAGGAGGGTTTGTTCAGATGGATGGATCATGGAGTGTGGTTCGTTCGGTATTTTATCGTTTTGTTGTTGCAAGGCGATGGTTGTGTGTGATTGTGAACGTTTTTTTTTTTTTTGAGATGTGGTTAATGGCGGAAGTGGAATGTTTGAAAAGATGTTATAGTAAATTGCTGATGAGATCTTTGTTTGAGAGTGGGTTGGTGATTGGGCAAGTAGTGACATTGGTGTTCTAGTGTTTCAGCAGCATCGATGAAGTGTGTGCCTCCGATATCAAGATGGTGTTGAAGGGGAACTATTTTTTTGTTTGTTTTGGTGTGGAGATGATCTGTGTCAGAGAGTTTGGTGCAGACTGTGATGATTCTGGGTGCTTTGTTTTGTATTATTGGGAGTTTAAATGCATTTGAATTGGATGTGGTGGGTGTCCAACTTGGATTAGCATGTTCTTTCGTGGTTTGGATAAACTGTTTGTAAATTGTGATTCGGGATTCTGTTTTTGTTGACCAAACTTGGTACTGGTTAATGCTTTTAGTGCGTTGAGGTTTTGGTCTACTTTAGTAATAGTTTGTTGTAGGTGTTTACTGTTTAGTGAAGGTTATGTGAGGGTCAAGTGTGATTTCAACTATGTTAGGGTTTTTCTTCTACATTTTGATGGGTCTAGTTGAATTCACCTTTAGGGTTAAGAGGGTGATTGTAGATTTGGTTTGCAAGATGGTGATTCTGTTAAGTGTTCAGCCAGTGTTGGGATTGCTTTTTATGCCTTCACTGAAAAAGTAACTGGAGGCATTGTTTTTGGGTTGGCCGTCCATCCGTCCATCCGTGATATGTTTTCGTTCCCGTGATAACTTGCTGAACAGCTGAAGGGATCCAAGTCAAACTTGGTGTAAGTATATATAATGTCGCAAAGATGAACTGGTGAGATTAAGGGGTCAAAGGTCGGAGGTCCCGGTAAAAATTCTGTTGCCGTGCTAAATTGTGAACTATAGTCATGGGATTTTGTCCGAACTTGGTATGCAAACATGAACTTATTGGCATCAAGAGGACAGAGGTCAAAGTAGGTTAAAATGTGATACTTGAGAACAGCTGAAGGGATTTAAGTGAAACTTACTTCAGGTATGTATAATGTGGGAGGAGGCATATCGGTCGACACTGTGACGACGTCAGAGTGTTGTTCTCCTGGGGGGGGGGTTGTATACATAGTCGAGGCTTATGGAAGAGCTGGTACACTGAACAGATAAGGACGTAACAGACAAAAACAGAACGCAAAATACGCTTGCATTGGGTGGACAAGATGGACACAGAAGGAAACTCCAAGGAGGGAAAATTGGAAAGAGGGATTTGGGTGGAGTTAACAAGGGTAGAAAAGGTCATTGTTTTGGATCAGCAGGATCTGAGAGGTTGTGAACAGCTATCTTGAAGACCTGGAGGGAAAAATGAGATTGAAAAGCATGTAGAAGTTTATTCTACAGGCAAGAAAAAAAAGAGGAACAAATGAGTTGAGGTGAGCAGTGTTCCTGGATTTAGGTAGTTTTACCAGAATGTGTTTAATGGTGGACCGTGTGAGCCCTGCAGAAACCTGGTGGGGGGTGGGGGGACAAAGCGTGGAAAGACCAGAAAGGAGACTGTGGAAGACAGAGCGACCACCGACCAGTTTGCGATGGCAAACTGATGGATTCATAGATTGAGCTTCAGCGCTGGAGATTCCAATGATCTTGAAGGCCTTGTTTTCCACAGCGTCAAGATGCTAGTCACGGGAGCCAGTCCAGAAGGGAGAGCAGAACTCCATCAAGTAACGGAGGAAATCCTTGTAGGTGGATAGCAGTTCAGGTATGCCAGGGAAGGGCTTTGTATGACGGATGATGCCCAGTTGGCGGCTGGCTCTGGAGGCCAACTTTGAAATGTAGTTTGTCCAAGAAAGTCCATGGCTGATAGTGAGACCCAGGAGTTTGAATGACTGAACTTCCTCGAGGATTGCAGATATGAGGGTTTACCAGACGGTCTTTTCAGAGAGTTGGTGAGACTTTTTTGTGGGGGTTGGGGGGGGGGAGAGATTTGAAAGACCTATCCCAAGTGTTTGACCAGCCTGTGGTTTTTTACTTACGACATCTTGTATTGATGACTTCCGTCATCTGTTTGTGTGTTTGTTTGTGTGTGTGTGTGTGTTTGTTTGTGTGTGTTTGTTTGTAGGCACGATAACTCGAGAACGGAAGAAACTACCAATGTCAAATTACACGACGTGATTCAGGAGGGTGATGGCTAGCGCTGATTAGATTTTGGTCAAAATCGGTCAAGGGTCAAGGTCACAGTGAGGTCAAATATTCGATTTTTGATGGTTTGGAACAAAATCATCGTAGAAACTTCTGGTTTTCATCGCTACCTTCTCCAGAGAGAGCTTTTATTAGACAAGGTCAGAGGTCAAGTTCACGATTTCGTAAGTACCAGTCTGACTGCTTGTTTTTTCAATTTTTTTTTCCAAGCTCTGAAGAGAGGGAAGAGGCTGCAGCCTGCCTGTCTGTTAGATGGATGAGGGATGTCATGGGAGAGTGTATAGTCAGCAAATAGATAAAGTGGATTTTCCAGAGATGGAGAGATTGTTTATGAAGGTTTTTATTTTTTTATACCTCCACCATCGAAAGTAGAGAGAGATAGAGATAGATTAGGTTATGTTATGTTTTCACCCGTCTGTTTGCCTGTGAGCAGGATATCTCAAAAAGTTGTGGACGGATTCGGACGAAACTTGATGGACAGGTTAGGGGTGTGACCAGGCCAAATTGATTTGATTTTGGTGAAGCTCCGGATCTGGTTCTGACTACTAGAATTTTTTTAAGTGAGCCTTCACCAATGAGAGATGGTGCTCAAAAGGATTTGGAGCATGATATTTCAAAAATCTATTTGGCCAGATATGTTCTCGTAGATCAGGTATTTTAGGGTGGAGGTATGCGCTCTACCGAATACCCTTCTAGTTTTTATACACCCGATATATATATATATATATATATATATATATATATATATATATATATATATATATATATATATATATATATATATATATATATATATATATATATATATATATATATATATATATATATATCTATATCGGGGTGTATTATGTGATACCGGTCGTCTGACTGTCTGTCTGTCTGTGTCTCTGTGTCTGTCTCTGTCTGTCCGTCCGTCCATCCGTTTCGCACTCTAACTCCCAAAGTTTTCAACTTTCACGTTTCATATTTGGTACATAGGTACAGACTGTGGAGACGGTGTGTCGTGACATAAGTTCGTCATCTAAAGTGGTTGCCATGGCAACCCGGATGCTGTTTTCCATCTAGTAGCACAATTCTGTATATACGTTCTTGTTCGGGCGTATATTGTGCTCACTTCTTTTATATGTTATTGTCGAACAATTAAAAATAGCTCATTGCAGAGATCCTGTGTAATTATATTGTCTGTCCTGTGTAAGTTATACAAGAAGGAATGTTCACTATTCCTATTGCTGACCCTCCAATCAACTGTGATCCACCTTTGTTTGTGGAAACACAGGCTGCGGTGAACCGGTTGAAATGGGGTAAAGCTCCTGGGATCTATGGCATCCATGCTGAACTTCTCAAGGCTGGTGGAAATGCTGTACTCGTGTCGTTGCATGCAGTTGTGTGCTCTGTTTGGAACACAGGCATCATCCCCACTGACTGGAAGAGGGGCCTCGTTGTCCCTCTCTGGAAACGAAAGGGTGATCGCCAGGACTGCAACAACTACCAAGGGGTGACGCTGCTCTCGGTGCCGGGCAAGGTTGATACAATTCTTGATATAGTTCACCACCATCTGCTTGAGCACCAGTGCCCAGAGCAGTCAGGTTTTACACCAAAGAGGTCAACGATTGACTCTATCCTTGCTCTTTGCGTCCTCACCGAATGCAGACAAGAGTTTCAGCAGGGGCTGCTTGCATCCTCTTGATCTCTGCAAGGCGTTTGATTCAGTGAATCGGGATGCCCTCTGGAGGATTCTTGGTCTTCGCGGGGTGCTACCTAAATTGATCAATCTGATGTCTGAACTATACTGTGATGCTGAGAGTGCTGTGAGATGTGGTGATACCATCTCTGACTTGTTTTCAGTTGTTACTGGAGTTCGGCACAGGTGTGTGTACTGTCCCTCACACTTTTCAGTGCTTGTATACACTGTATAGACTGGGGAGGATGTCAGAGAGATCAAGCTGAGGTACATCGTTTGGGAATGTCAAGATCTCTAACCTTTATTTCACAGATGATGCAGTCATCTTTGTGGAGGCTCTGGATATCCTTTTAGGGGGCCCTCGAATTGCTGAATGAGGAGTCTGAGCCACTGGGATTATGGGTTTCCTGGGTCAAAACTAAGATCCAGTCTTTCAATGATATCTTGAATGCTGCTATCTTGTCTCTACCCGTTTGTGGTGAGCATGTTGAGGTCATTGAGAGATTCACTTTCCTTGGCAGTGATATTCATGTCTCCGCGAGCTGTGAGCCAGAGGTCAATCGGCATCTGGGTCGGGTTGGGGATTCTTGGATTCACTCGATCATGGGGTGGCGCTGTCGGTACCTGTGCAGGAGGACGAAAGTCCGATTCTTCAGGTCCTTGGTGCCTCCAGTCTTGCTCTGCGGATGTGTGACTTGGGCTCTGACAAGGGATCTGAGATGGCGACTTGACTCCTTCGGTACCAGGTCTCTTCGGAGAATCCTTGGCTGTCGCTTTTGGGACTTTGTGTCCAACAAGCAGTTGCTGAGAGAGACCCAGATGAGATTCGTTACCTGCATAGTCCGTGAGAGAGAGGAAGAGAACGTCGACGTCAAATTTGGTGAAATTTACCTTAGACAACACAGTTTGATGAGACATGTTTTCACTTGTAGTTGTATATTTAAATGGAGCTGTTTGTTCAAAATTGACAAGTGATCTGAGCATTCTCAAATACAACCAATTGCTGTCACTCAGACATGAAATGTTTTGAGCAGCTAATTTTATACAATCTCAGGAAAACTACACTTGGAATTTGCAGAAGTTATAATGTCATGTTTGAAGTTCTGACTTAAAGTTTGACAATCCTCGTGTGGGTTGGGTAGCAGATACCAAAAGACCTTGTGTTTGACCAAAAGGAAACCAATTTATTTAACAGATGCCAAACACTTCCAGATGGAGAGAGATTATGAACTGAGGAGGTTTGTTCCATTTGATGAGACATTGGATCCATCATTTCATGCCAGAGTTGAAGCGAGCCAGCATGGCATTGGAGACGTTGTTGGTCCCTATCACCAATAAAATTTCTGAAATTCTGCCAATAGCCAGAAAGCATATGGCATGAGTTTTTGGTACTAAATGCTTGATATAATGTGGAATTTGTTGAATGTGGCACAAAAACTAGTGCAAGTGTATCCTGCTAAGCAAGGGAATGAGGTGAGCAATATGCAGATGATGCTCAGATGTGCTGTCTCAAGGTGTTACTCAACTGCACCATGATACTTGCCCCATATAAGCAACAAATATGACCACTACTACTCCAGCAGATGGCTTGGATTGCTTTTCATATTTTGCTGCCACTGTTGAACCTGGTTTGAAACCATTCAAGAAATGTCAAAGATTCCTTTGAATTGACCATTAGTCTGGATTTACAGCAGAACCAACTTCAATGTTTTGCTGCATCATGCGAGAGAGATTACACAGGCAGCACGCAATATTTGAGTTGTGTGTACATTTGACAAAACCGCAGAATGCTCTTTGATCACAAAATTACTTGTTCCATTTGTTCTGGGTTTTGCATCATTTAACCTTTTAAAGAGAGCATTGGTGACTCTTTCCAGCATGTTGGAAATATTTGACATCAGGCTATTCTTTTCATCGACGTACGACGTCCCTATGGATCAGCTTTTCTGTGTCCATTATAATTTGTGAGTTGAGTGTGATGTCTCTTCAACGCTGTCTATATTCTCTGATTTAAAAAAAAAAACCCTTAATGGAGACATTGACGTTAGACATGGCATCACTTTTAAAATTTATTTGCACTTTGCTTTATGTCTAGCAAATAGTAATCCTATCATCTCGTCAAATTTAACCTTACTTGGGAAGGTGAAAGCAATGTTTAACCCAATAACCCAATAAAATTAACCTAACCAGGTGGTCATTCTGCAGAGCGAGTCAAAAGGAAGGCTTCTCAGGTGTTCATGTGGACGCAGCATTTAGGACTCGACAACTGTTGAAATCTCACAAAACATTTTCATCTTTGCGCGATTTCTTTTTTTGTAAGACAGGACAAGTGCTGGTGTGGTTTCGTTCAAAGTAGCTGCCAGCAGTTCCCTGGTGATAGGCCCACTGCTTGTGGATAACCTTGGTTTTTCTCTGTCAGCTTGATTCTAACGTCGTCACAACAGGTTGACAGAGAGAATGTGGTGTGCGGGGTGCCCACAATCACCTTTTTCCCTGCTAACCCTAATTTGACTGTCACGAACAGCTCCGACTTTCGAAAGAAAAGTTCATGTCCTCTGCTTCTGGATTTCTTGTGCTTTGACATCTTAACAGTCTTCAGAGACGTGAATGAACAAATCGAAAACATTTCCACGTTTTGTTTTCAGCACTCTTGTGCTTTTTATTTCCCCTTTTTTATTTTTTATTTGCCCTCCAAAATCTTTCATCATCACCTTGTTTTCCCATTTTGTAATCGCGTTGATTAACCAAAGGAAAAATGGTTACTTGACTTTCAGCCTCACCTAATGCAGAATCTTGAGGTTGTAGTGCAGTAAGGTCCAAATGTGTGGTTGGGAGGTTTGACGTGGATATACAAGGCACCATCATAGCTCTCTCTCCACCTGTATATTGTTCTCCTGTCAGTGAACTTAACGAAAGGTTGTTGTTTTTTGTTTTTGCCATTTATAGGGGTCACAAACTTGGTGTTCATAGAAAGATTGATACCAAGGGAAAATGATGCGGTAGCCAGGCCTTAAGAGAATATTAATTTGGACACATTACGAACGAGCGTAGTGACCGAGGGGAGAGGGGATCAGTAAGGAGAGAGTAAGATTTTGGGGGGTGGAGTGACAACAAAAAATAAAATCATGCCAAGGTCAATAAGTGTTCAACCCCTTTGCAATGACACCCCAAATTGAGCTCAGGTGCATCCAATTTCCTTTGATCAACCTTGAGATGTGTCGACAACTTCATTGGAGTCCACTTGTGGACAATTCAATTGATTGGACATTATTTAGAAAGAAACACACCTTTTCTGTATGAGGTCCCACAGTTGACGGTGCATCTCAGAGCAGAAACTCCACCATGAAGTCCAAGGAACTGTCCATAGAACTCTGAGATTATTTGTGAAGAGGCATCGATCTGGGGAAGGGTGTAAAACAATTTCTCGTGTTGAAAGTTCCCAAGAGAAGTGAGCTCCATCATTAGGAAATGGAAAGAATATGGAACTACCCAGACTCTTCCTGGAGCTGGCCATCCAACCAAACTGAGCAACTGGGCAAGAAGGACCTTGGTCAGGGAGGTGACCAACAACCTAATGATCACTCTGACGGAACTGCAGAGTTCCTTGGCTAAGATGGGAGGACCTGCCGGAAGGACAACAGATTCTGCAGCACTTCACAAATTGAGGCTTTATGGGAGAGTAGCCAGACAGAAGCTGCTCCTGAGAAAAAGGCAATTCAGCATGCCTGGAGTTTGTAAAAAGGCACGTGAAAGACTGAGAGCATGAGGCAAAATACTCTGTGGTCTGATGAGATGAAAATTGAACTCTTTTGCCTGAATGCAAAGCACGACATCTGGTGGAAACCGAGCAAAGCTCATCACCATCAAACACCATCCCAACCATGAAGCATGGTGGTGGCAGCATCATGCTATGGGGATGCTTTTCAGCAGTGGGGGCTGGGAAACATAAGGAAAGAGGGAACAATGAATGGAGCCAAATACAGGCAAATCCTTGAGGAGAACCTGCTTCAGAGTGCAAAAGACCTGAGACTGGCAAAGATTTATGTTCCAAGAGGACAATGATCCCAAGCATACAGCCATAGCAACACTGGAATGGCTTCAAAACAAGAATGTGAAAGTCCTTGAGTATCTCATCCAAAACTTTGACTTGAATCCCATTGAGAATCTGTGGAAAGACTTGAATATTGCTGTTCACCAACACTCCCCATAGAACTTCACAGAGTTTGAGCAAATCTGCAAGGAAGAATGGGAGAAAAATCCCCAAATGCAGATGTACAAAGCTGATACAGACATACCCAAGAAGACTCGAAGCTGTAATCGCTGCCAAAGGCGCTACTACAAAGTATGCACTCAGGCGGTTGAACACTTATTGATGCAAGACATTTCAGCTTTTCATTTTTCATTAATTTGTAAAAAAAAATTCTGAAAACATGTTTTCACTTTGCCATTATGGGGTATTTTTTGTAGATTGGTGACAAAAATAATTTAAATTTAATCAATTTCAAATTCAGACTGTAATGCAACAAAATGTGAAAAAGTCAAGGGGTGCGAATACTTCCAGAAGGTGCACGGTACAGGTATTTACCTCTTCCAGACATTTGCAATTTGATTTGTTTTTGACTAACACTGCCGATGGTGTTACTTTTTTTTTTTTTTTTTTAACTGTGTGATCAATTTTGGGGCATTAATTGGGCCCCATTGATTTTGGTCGTGGCATTAGTCGCTGTAAATATTGTCATCTACAGGCCTGACAGAAGGAGTTCCACTGGAATTACTTAAATTATCTTTTTGTAGCATCGAATGCATATGCAGCGCAGTTTCTGTAATGTTGACAAAGTTGGTATGGTGAGAAATGCACAAGGTTTCGTTTGCTTTTCGCTAACAAATCGTTTGTTTCTGAAGCAGCAGCTTTTAGTTGCGGATTGAATAATTGGTCATCTTGCTGTGCTGACTTGAACAACCACGAGCATTTAAACAGTGTGTAAACTGTTACGCCAATTAATTTCAGTAAATGTATTTCTGCCATATATAGCCTGGTGTGTTGGCGCAGTGGTTAGGGCAGCGGCTTGGGATACAAAAGGTCCTGAGTTCAAGCCCCGTTGAGCCACTGAATTAATACACCAGGGGGTTGACTCAGCCTGTCATCCTTCCGAGGTCGGTGAAATGAGTACCAGTATACTGGGCCGGTGTATACCCCGGTTAAAATAGGTGTACCATATCCCTGTGTCGTAAGAGGCGACCAGGGTTGCGTCAGGAAGGGCATCCGGCGTAAAACATGTGCCAAATCTCTATGCGGATCATACGGATGATCCGCTGTGGCGACCCCTCACGGGAGCAGCCGAAGGAAGAAGAAGAAGTATTTCTGCCATATGTCCAGATGTTTCAGGTTTTGTCAAAGTTCTGGTAAATTTTCAGTTCCGTTCCAAATTGGTTTGTATTAGTTGGGGTGTGGGAGGTGGGGATTCTCTCTCCTCCCTTATTTCCCCACCCCTTCTTTCTGCCTGTGTTACTTCTGATTAAAAGCTCTATCCCTGTTGAACAGCGCATTGCTGACTGTTTTTGCCTTAATTTTTTTTTTAAGCGTTTTTACCTTTTCTTTGGAATTTTTTTTTTTTTAAAGTAAGCCCATGTTTTAATTTTTTTATGTGCGTCAATTTAAAACCATCGATGGAATGGTGTTTCCCGCTTTGCTGTGGATCACGTTTCCCTTGCATTCCAGAATATCCACTGATTGGACAAATGTAGTTGATGGGACAGCAGCACAATCTGCTTCTGTGCTTTAGTTATGGTAAAGCACAAATTGGCTGACTGTTTTTGAAGATACCATGGCAATAAAATGTAGCCACCCAGATGATGCGACTGAGTTTGGGCATAAGCCTTCTCACCAAGTTCAAAACAAAACAACAAAAAAAAACACATACCATGGTATAAAGCCAGTCAGGATGTATGATTTTGTGAAAATGTACTCAAAAAAAAAAATAAAATAAAATAAAAAATAAGAGTCCGTTTTGCATTGGTGCTCCAAGATCTCGCTCTCGCTCTCGCTCTTGCTCTCTCTCGCTCGTTCATAAGGACGGGATCTTTATGATGATAATAAAAACTGATGTTTATCCTGTAAAATTTGCCATGACCTCCGATTCAAAAGTGGCTAAAGTAGCTGATTCATATATTCAGGGATGCAGTTCGATCCCAGAAAAAGTGTCTACCCTTCCTCGCTGTCTCCGTCGCAGTCGCAGTCTCCGTCGCAGTCGCAGTCTCCGTCGCAGTCGCAGTCTCCGTCGCAGTCGCAGTCTCCGTCGCAGTCGCAGTCTCCGTCGCAGTCGCAGTCGCAGTCTCCGTCGCAGTCGCAGTCTCCGTCGCAGTCGCAGTCTCCGTCGCAGTCTCCGTCGCAGTCTCCGTCGCAGTCTCCGTCGCAGTCTCCGTCGCAGTCTCCGTCGCAGTCTCCGTCGCAGTCTCCGTCGCAGTCTCCGTCGCAGTCGCAGTCTCCGTCGCAGTCTCCGTCGCAGTCTCCGTCGCAGTCTCCGTCGCAGTCTCCGTCGCAGTCTCCGTCGCAGTCTCCGTCGCAGTCTCCGTCGCAGTCTCCGTCGCTGTCTCCGTCGCTGTCTCCGTCGCTGTCTCCGTCGCAGTCGCTGTCTCCGTCGCAGTCGCTGTCTCCGTCGCAGTCGCTGTCTCCGTCGCAGTCGCTGTCTCCGTCGCAGTCGCTGTCTCCGTCGCAGTCGCTGTCTCCGTCGCAGTCGCTGTCGCAGTCGCTGTCTCCGTCGCAGTCGCTGTCTCCGTCGCAGTCGCTGTCTCCGTCGCAGTCGCTGTCTCCGTCGCAGTCGCTGTCTCCGTCGCAGTCGCTGTCTCCGTCGCAGTCGCTGTCTCCGTCGCAGTCGCTGTCTCCGTCGCAGTCTCCGTCGCAGTCTCCGTCGCTGTCTCCGTCGCAGTCGCTGTCTCCGTCGCAGTCGCTGTCTCCGTCGCAGTCGCTGTCTCCGTCGCAGTCGCTGTCTCCGTCGCAGTCGCTGTCTCCGTCGCAGTCGCTGTCGCAGTCGCTGTCTCCGTCGCAGTCGCTGTCTCCGTCGCAGTCGCAGTCGCAGTCGCTGTCTCCGTCGCAGTCGCTGTCTCCGTCGCAGTCGCTGTCTCCGTCGCAGTCGCTGTCTCCGTCGCAGTCGCTGTCTCCGTCGCAGTCGCTGTCTCCGTCGCAGTCGCTGGTCGCAGTCGCCGTCTCCGTCGCAGTCGCAGTCTCCGTCGCAGTCGCTCTCTCCGTCGCAGTCGCTGTCTCCGTCGCAGTCGCTGTCTCCGTCGCAGTCGCTGTCTCCGTCGCAGTCGCTGTCTCCGTCGCAGTCGCTGTCTCCGTCGCAGTCGCTGTCTCCGTCGCAGTCGCTGTCTCCGTCGCAGTCGCTGTCTCCGTCGCAGTCGCAGTCGCTGTCTCCGTCGCAGTCGCTGTCTCCGTCGCAGTCGCAGTCGCTGTCTCCGTCGCAGTCGCTGTCTCCGTCGCAGTCGCTGTCTCCGTCGCAGTCGCTGTCTCCGTCGCAGTCGCAGTCGCTGTCTCCGTCGCAGTCGCTGTCTCCGTCGCAGTCGCTGTCTCCGTCGCAGTCTCCGTCGCAGTCTCCGTCGCAGTCTCCGTCGCTGTCTCCGTCGCTGTCTCCGTCGCTGTCTCCGTCGCTGTCTCCGTCGCTGTCTCCGTCGCTGTCTCCGTCGCTGTCTCCGTCGCAGTCTCCGTCGCAGTCGCTGTCTCCGTCGCAGTCGCTGTCTCCGTCGCAGTCGCTGTCTCCGTCGCAGTCGCTGTCTCCGTCGCAGTCGCTGTCTCCGTCGCAGTCGCTGTCTCCGTCGCAGTCGCTGTCTCCGTCGCAGTCGCTGTCTCCGTCGCAGTCGCTGTCTCCGTCGCAGTCGCTGTCTCCGTCGCAGTCGCTGTCTCCGTCGCAGTCGCTGTCTCCGTCGCAGTCGCTGTCTCCGTCGCAGTCGCTGTCTCCGTCGCAGTCGCTGTCGCAGTCGCTGTCTCCGTCGCAGTCGCTGTCGCAGTCGCTGTCGCAGTCGCTGTCTCCGTCGCAGTCGCTGTCTCCGTCGCAGTCGCTGTCTCCGTCGCAGTCGCTGTCTCCGTCGCAGTCGCTGTCTCCGTCGCAGTCGCTGTCTCCGTCGCAGTCGCTGTCTCCGTCGCAGTCGCTGTCTCCGTCGCAGTCGCTGTCTCCGTCGCAGTCGCTGTCTCCGTCGCAGTCGCTGTCTCCGTCGCAGTCGCTGTCTCCGTCGCAGTCTCCGTCGCAGTCGCTGTCTCCGTCGCAGTCGCTGTCTCCGTCGCAGTCGCTGTCTCCGTCGCAGTCGCTGTCTCCGTCGCAGTCGCTGTCTCCGTCGCAGTCGCTGTCTCCGTCGCAGTCGCTGTCTCCGTCGCAGTCGCTGTCTCCGTCGCAGTCGCTGTCTCCGTCGCAGTCGCAGTCGCTGTCGCAGTCGCAGTCGCTGTCTCCGTCGCAGTCGCTGTCTCCGTCGCAGTCGCTGTCTCCGTCGCAGTCGCTGTCTCCGTCGCAGTCGCTGTCTCCGTCGCAGTCGCTGTCTCCGTCGCAGTCGCTGTCTCCGTCGCAGTCGCTGTCTCCGTCGCAGTCGCTGTCTCCGTCGCAGTCGCTGTCTCCGTCGCAGTCGCTGTCTCCGTCGCAGTCGCTGTCTCCGTCGCAGTCGCTGTCTCCGTCGCAGTCGCTGTCTCCGTCGCAGTCGCTGTCTCCGTCGCAGTCGCAGTCTCCGTCGCAGTCGCAGTCGCTGTCTCCGTCGCAGTCGCTGTCTCCGTCGCAGTCGCTGTCTCCGTCGCAGTCGCAGTCGCTGTCTCCGTCGCAGTCGCAGTCGCTGTCTCCGTCGCAGTCGCAGTCGCTGTCTCCGTCGCAGTCGCTGTCTCCGTCGCAGTCGCTGTCTCCGTCGCAGTCGCAGTCGCAGTCGCTGTCTCCGTCGCAGTCGCTGTCTCCGTCGCAGTCGCTGTCTCCGTCGCAGTCGCTGTCTCCGTCGCAGTCGCAGTCGCTGTCTCCGTCGCAGTCGCAGTCGCTGTCGCAGTCGCTGTCTCCGTCGCAGTCTCCGTCGCAGTCGCTGTCTCCGTCGCAGTCGCTGTCTCCGTCGCAGTCGCTGTCTCCGTCGCAGTCGCTGTCTCCGTCGCAGTCGCTGTCTCCGTCGCAGTCGCAGTCGCTGTCTCCGTCGCAGTCGCAGTCGCTGTCTCCGTCGCAGTCGCTGTCGCAGTCGCTGTCTCGTCTCCGTCGCAGTCGCTGTCTCGTCGCAGTCGCTGTCTCCGTCTCCGTCGCAGTCGCTATCGCCGTCTCCGTCGCAGTCGCTGTCGCTGTCTCCGTCGCAGTCGCTGTCTCCGTCGCAGTCGCTGTCTCCGTCGCAGTCGCTGTCTCCGTCGCAGTCGCTGTCTCCGTCGCAGTCGCTGTCTCCGTCGCAGTCGCAGTCGCTGTCTCCGTCGCAGTCGCTGTCTCCGTCGCAGTCGCTGTCTCCGTCGCAGTCGCTGTCTCCGTCGCAGTCGCTGTCTCCGTCGCAGTCGCTGTCTCCGTCGCAGTCGCTGTCTCCGTCGCAGTCGCTGTCTCCGTCGCAGTCGCTGTCTCCGTCTCCGTCGCTGTCTCCGTCGCTGTCTCCGTCGCTGTCTCCGTCGCTGTCTCCGTCGCTGTCTCCGTCGCAGTCGCTGTCTCCGTCGCAGTCGCTGTCTCCGTCGCAGTCGCTGTCTCCGTCGCAGTCGCTGTCTCCGTCGCAGTCGCTGTCTCCGTCGCAGTCGCTGTCTCCGTCGCAGTCGCTGTCTCCGTCGCAGTCGCTGTCTCCGTCGCAGTCGCTGTCTCCGTCGCAGTCGCTGTCTCCGTCGCAGTCGCTGTCTCCGTCGCAGTCGCAGTCGCTGTCGCAGTCGCTGTCTCCGTCGCAGTCGCTGTCTCCGTCGCAGTCGCTGTCTCCGTCGCAGTCGCTGTCTCCGTCGCAGTCGCTGTCTCCGTCGCAGTCGCTGTCTCCGTCGCAGTCGCTGTCTCCGTCGCAGTCGCTGTCTCCGTCGCAGTCGCTGTCTCCGTCGCAGTCGCTGTCTCCGTCGCAGTCGCTGTCTCCGTCGCAGTCGCTGTCTCCGTCGCAGTCGCAGTCGCTGTCGCAGTCGCTGTCTCCGTCGCAGTCTCCGTCGCAGTCTCCGTCGCAGTCTCCGTCGCAGTCTCCGTCGCAGTCGCTGTCGCAGTCGCTGTCTCCGTCGCAGTCGCTGTCTCCGTCGCAGTCGCTGTCTCCGTCGCAGTCGCTGTCTCCGTCGCAGTCGCTGTCTCCGTCGCAGTCGCTGTCTCCGTCGCAGTCGCTGTCTCCGTCGCAGTCGCTGTCTCCGTCGCAGTCGCTGTCGCAGTCGCAGTCGCTGTCTCCGTCGCAGTCGCTGTCTCCGTCGCTGTCTCCGTCGCAGTCGCTGTCTCCGTCGCAGTCGCTGTCTCCGTCGCAGTCGCTGTCTCCGTCGCAGTCGCTGTCTCCGTCGCAGTCGCTGTCTCCGTCGCAGTCGCTGTCTCCGTCGCAGTCGCTGTCTCCGTCGCAGTCGCTGTCTCCGTCGCAGTCGCAGTCGCTGTCTCCGTCGCAGTCGCTGTCTCCGTCGCAGTCGCTGTCTCCGTCGCAGTCGCTGTCTCCGTCGCAGTCGCTGTCTCCGTCGCAGTCGCTGTCTCCGTCGCAGTCGCAGTCGCTGTCTCCGTCGCAGTCGCTGTCTCCGTCGCAGTCGCTGTCTCCGTCGCAGTCGCTGTCTCCGTCGCAGTCGCTGTCTCCGTCGCAGTCGCTGTCTCCGTCGCAGTCGCTGTCTCCGTCGCAGTCGCTGTCTCCGTCGCAGTCGCAGTCGCTGTCTCCGTCGCAGTCGCTGTCTCCGTCGCAGTCGCTGTCTCCGTCGCAGTCGCTGTCTCCGTCGCAGTCGCTGTCTCCGTCGCAGTCGCTGTCTCCGCAGTCGCTGTCTCTGCAGTCGCTGTCTCCGTCGCTGTCTCTGCAGTCGCTGTCTCCGTCGCTGTCTCTGCAGTCGCTGTCTCCGTCGCAGTCGCTGTCTCCGTCGCAGTCGCTGTCTCCGTCGCAGTCGCTGTCTCCGTCGCAGTCGCTGTCTCCGTCGCAGTCGCTGTCTCCGTCGCAGTCGCTGTCTCCGTCGCAGTCGCTGTCTCCGTCGCAGTCGCTGTCTCCGTCGCAGTCGCTGTCTCCGTCGCAGTCGCTGTCTCCGTCGCAGTCGCTGTCTCCGTCGCAGTCGCTGTCTCCGTCGCAGTCGCTGTCTCCGTCGCTGTCTCCGTCGCAGTCGCTGTCTCCGTCGCAGTCGCTGTCTCCGTCGCAGTCGCTGTCTCCGTCGCAGTCGCTGTCGCCGTCTCCGTCGCAGTCGCCGTCTCCGTCGCCGTCGCCGTCTCCGTCGCAGTCGCTGTCTCCGTCGCTGTCGCTGTCGCCGTCTCCGTCGCAGTCGCTGTCTCCGTCGCCGTCGCCGTCTCCGTCGCTGTCGCCGTCTCCGTCGCAGTCGCTGTCTCCGTCGCAGTCGCTGTCTCCGTCGCCGTCGCCGTCTCCGTCGCAGTCGCTGTCTCCGTCGCTGTCGCTGTCGCCGTCTCCGTCGCAGTCGCTGTCTCCGTCGCCGTCGCCGTCTCCGTCGCCGTCTCCGTCGCCGTCGCTGTCGCCGTCTCCGTCGCAGTCGCTGTCTCCGTCGCCGTCTCCGTCGCAGTCGCTGTCTCCGTCGCTGTCGCTGTCTCCGTCGCAGTCGCTGTCTCCGTCGCAGTCGCTGTCTCCGTCGCAGTCGCTGTCTCCGTCGCAGTCGCTGTCTCCGTCGCAGTCGCTGTCTCCGTCGCAGTCGCTGTCTCCGTCGCAGTCGCAGTCGCTGTCTCCGTCTCCGTCGCAGTCGCTGTCGCCGTCTCCGTCGCAGTCGCTGTCTCCGTCGCTGTCGCTGTCTCCGTCGCAGTCGCTGTCGCTGTCTCCGTCGCTGTCTCCGTCGCAGTCGCTGTCTCCGTCGCAGTCGCTGTCTCCGTCGCAGTCGCTGTCTCCGTCGCAGTCGCTGTCTCCGCAGTCGCTGTCTCCGTCGCAGTCGCTGTCTCCGTCGCAGTCGCTGTCTCCGTCGCAGTCGCTGTCTCCGTCGCAGTCGCTGTCTCCGTCGCAGTCGCTGTCTCCGTCGCAGTCGCTGTCTCCGTCGCAGTCGCTGTCTCCGTCGCAGTCGCTGTCTCCGTCGCAGTCGCTGTCTCCGTCGCAGTCGCTGTCGCTGTCTCCGTCGCAGTCGCTGTCGCTGTCGCTGTCGCTGTCTCCGTCGCAGTCGCTGTCGCTGTCTCCGCAGTCGCTGTCGCTGTCTCCGTCGCAGTCGCTGTCTCCGTCGCAGTCGCTGTCTCCGTCGCAGTCGCTGTCTCCGTCGCAGTCGCTGTCTCCGTCGCAGTCGCTGTCTCCGTCGCAGTCGCTGTCTCCGTCGCAGTCGCTGTCTCCGTCGCAGTCGCTGTCTCCGTCGCAGTCGCTGTCTCCGTCGCAGTCGCTGTCTCCGTCGCAGTCGCTGTCTCCGTCGCAGTCGCTGTCTCCGTCGCAGTCGCTGTCTCCGTCGCAGTCGCTGTCTCCGTCGCAGTCGCTGTCTCCGTCGCAGTCGCTGTCTCCGTCGCAGTCGCAGTCGCTGTCTCCGTCGCAGTCGCAGTCGCTGTCTCCGTCGCAGTCGCTGTCTCCGTCGCAGTCGCTGTCTCCGTCGCAGTCGCTGTCTCCGTCGCAGTCGCTGTCTCCGTCGCAGTCGCTGTCTCCGTCGCAGTCGCTGTCTCCGTCGCAGTCGCTGTCTCCGTCCGTCGCAGTCGCTGTCTCCGTCGCAGTCGCTGTCTCCGTCGCAGTCGCTGTCTCCGTCGCAGTCGCTGTCTCCGTCGCAGTCGCTGTCTCCGTCGCAGTCGCTGTCTCCGTCGCAGTCGCAGTCGCTGTCTCCGTCGCAGTCGCAGTCGCTGTCTCCGTCGCAGTCGCAGTCGCTGTCTCCGTCGCAGTCGCAGTCGCTGTCTCCGTCGCAGTCGCTGTCTCTGTCTCCGTCGCAGTCGCCGTCGCAGTCTCCGTCGAAGTCGCTGTCTCCGTCGCTGTCTCCGTCGCAGTCTCCGTCGAAGTCGCTGTCTCCGTCGCTGTCTCCGTCGCTGTCTCCGTCGAAGTCGCTGTCTCCGTCGCTGTCTCCGTCGCAGTCTCCGTCGAAGTCGCAGTCTCCGTCGCTGTCTCCGTCGCTGTCTCCGTCGCTGTCTCCGTCGCTGTCTCCGTCGCTGTCTCCGTCGCTGTCTCCGTCGCAGTCTCCGTCGAAGTCGCAGTCTCCGTCGCTGTCTCCGTCGCTGTCTCCGTCGCTGTCTCCGTCGCTGTCTCCGTCGCTGTCTCCGTCGCTGTCTCCGTCTCTTTCTCCGTCTCTTTCTCCGTCTCTTTCTCCGTCTCTTTCTCCGTCTCTTTCTCCGTCTCTTTCTCCGTCTCTTTCTCCGTCTCTTTCTCCGTCTCTTTCTCCGTCTCCTTCTCCGTCTCCTTCTCCGTCTCCTTCTCCGTCTCCTTCTCCGTCTCCGTCTCCGTCTCCTTCTCCGTCTCCTTCTCCGTCTCCTTCTCCGTCTCCTTCTCCGTCTCCCTCTCCGTCTCCCTCTCCGTCTCCTTCTCCCTCTCCTTCTCCCTCTCCTTCTCCCTCTCCTTCTCCCTCTCCTTCTCCTTCTCCCTCTCCTTCTCCCTCTCCTTCTCCCTCTCCCTCTCCCTCTCCCTCTCCTTCTCCCTCTCCTTCTCCCTCTCCTTCTCCCTCTCCTTCTCCCTCTCCTTCTCCCTCTCCTTCTCCCTCTCCTTCTCCCTCTCCTTCTCCCTCTCCTTCTCCCTCTCCTTCTCCCTCTCCTTCTCCCTCTCCTTCTCCCTCTCCCTCTCCCTCTCCCTCTCCCTCTCCCTCTCCCTCTCCCTCTCCTTCTCCCTCTCCCTCTCCTTCTCCTTCTCCCTCTCCTTCTCCTTCTCCCTCTCCTTCTCCCTCTCCTTCTCCCTCTCCTTCTCCCTCTCCTTCTCCTTCTCCCTCTCCTTCTCCCTCTCCTTCTCCCTCTCCCTCTCCTTCTCCCTCTCCCTCTCCCTCTCCCTCTCCCTCTCCCTCTCCCTCTCCCTCTCCCTCTCCTTCTCCCTCTCCTTCTCCCTCTCCTTCTCCCTCTCCTTCTCCCTCTCCTTCTCCCTCTCCCTCTCCTTCTCCCTCTCCTTCTCCCTCTCCTTCTCCTTCTCCCTCTCCTTCTCCCTCTCCTTCTCCCTCTCCTTCTCCCTCTCCTTCTCCCTCTCCTTCTCCCTCTCCCTCTCCCTCTCCCTCTCCCTCTCCCTCTCCCTCTCCTTCTCCCTCTCCTTCTCCCTCTCCTTCTCCTTCTCCCTCTCCTTCTCCCTCTCCTTCTCCCTCTCCTTCTCCCTCTCCTTCTCCCTCTCCTTCTCCCTCTCCTTCTCCCTCTACTTCTCCCTCTCCTTCTCCCTCTCCCTCTCCTTCTCCCTCTCCCTCTCCTTCTCCCTCTCCTTCTCCCTCTCCTTCTCCCCCTCCTTCTCCCTCTCCTTCTCCCTCTCCTTCTCCCTCTCCCTCTCCCTCTCGTTCTCCCTCTCCTTCTCCCTCTCCTTCTCCCTCTCCTTCTCCCTCTCCTTCTCCCTCTCCCTCTCCCTCTCCCTCTCCCTCTCCTTCTCCCTCTCCTTCTCCCTCTCCTTCTCCCTCTCCTTCTCCCTCTCCTTCTCCCTCTCCTTCTCCCTCTCCTTCTCCCTCTCCTTCTCCCTCTCCTTCTCCCTCTCCTTCTCCCTCTCCTTCTCCCTCTCCTTCTCCCTCTCCTTCTCCCTCTCCTTCTCCCTCCCCTTCTTCTCCCTCTCCTTCTCCTTCTTCTCCCTCTCCTTCTCCTTCTTCTCCCTCTCCTTCTCCTTCTTCTCCCTCTCCTTCTCCTTCTTCTCCCTCTCCTTCTCCTTCTTCTCCCTCTCCTTCTCTGTCTTCTCCCTCTCCTTCTCCCTCTCCTTCTCCCTCTCCCTCTCCCTCTCCCTCTCCCTCTCCTTCTCCTTCTTCTCCCTCTCCTTCTCCTTCTTCTCCCTCTCCTTCTCCTTCTTCTCCTTCTCCTTCTTCTCCCTCTCCTTCTCCTTCTTCTCCCTCTCCTTCTCCTTCTTCTCCCTCTCCTTCTCCTTCTTCTCCCTCTCCTTCTCCTTCTTCTCCCTCTCCCTCTCCCTCTCCCTCTCCCTCTCCCTCTCCCTCTCCCTCTCCTTCTCCCTCTCCTTCTCCCTCTCCTTCTCCCTCTCCTTCTCCCTCTCCTTCTCCCTCTCCTTCTCCCTCTCCTTCTCCCTCTCCCTCTCCTTCTCCTTCTCCCTCTCCTCCCTCTCCTTCTCCCTCTCCTTCTCCCTCTCCTTCTCCCTCTCCTTCTCCCTCTCCTTCTCCCTCTCCTTCTCCCTCTCCTTCTCCCTCTCCTTCTCCCTCTCCCTCTCCTTCTCCCTCTCCTTCTCCCTCTCCTTCTCCCTCTCCTTCTCCCGCTCCTTCTCCCTCTCCGTCTCCCTCTCCTTCTCCCTCTCCTTCTCCCTCTCCTTCTCCCTCTCCTTCTCCCTCTCCTTCTCCCTCTCCTTCTCCCTCTCCTTCTCCCTCACCTTCTCCCTTTCCTTCTCCCTCTCCTTCTCCCTCTCCTTCTCCCTCTCCTTCTCCCTCTCCTTCTCCCTCTCCTTCTCCCTCTCCTTCTCCCTCTCCTTCTCCCTCTCCTTCTCCCTCTCCTTCTCCCTCTCCTTCTCCCTCTCCCTCTCCCTCTCCCTCTCCCTCTCCCTCTCCCTCTCCCTCTCCCTCTCCCTCTCCTCTCCCTCTCCCTCTCCCTCTCCCTCTCCCTCTCCCTCTCCCTCTCCCTCTCCCTCTCCTTCTCCCTCTCCTTCTCCCTCTCCTTCTCCCTCTCCTTCTCCCTCTCCTTCTCCCTCTCCTTCTCCCTCTCCTTCTCCCTCTCCTTCTCCCTCTCCTTCTCCCTCTCCTTCTCCCTCTCCTTCTCCCTCTCCTTCTCCCTCTCCTTCTCCCTCTCTCCGTCTCCCTCTCCTTCTCCCTCTCCTTCTCCCTCTCCTTCTCCCTCTCCTTCTCCCTCTCCTTCTCCCTCTCCTCTCCTTCTCCCTCTCCTTCTCCCTCTCCTTCTCCCTCTCCTTCTCCCTCTCCTTCTCCCTCTCCTTCTCCCTCTCCTTCTCCCTCTCCTTCTCCCTCTCCTTCTCCCTCTCCTTCTCCCTCTCCTTCTCCCTCTCCTTCTGCCTCTTCTTCTCCCTCTCCTTCTCCCTCTCCTTCTCCCTCTCCTTCTCCCTCTCCTTCTCCCTCTCCTTCTCCCTCTCCTTCTCCCTCTCCTTCTCCCTCTCCTTCTCCCTCTCCTTCTCCCTCTCCTTCTCCCTCTCCTTCTCCCTCTCTCCGTCTCCCTCTCTCCGTCTCCGTCTCCGTCTCCGTCTCCGTCTCCCCCTCTCCGTCTCTTCTCCCCCTCCCCTCCATGTATATACTATCCATCACTTCACCGACAGTGATATTAAGGGAAGAAAGGGGAGATAGGTGGGAGAGATGGGAGAGAAAGAGGACTGAGGGGAGGGGAGAAAGAGAAGAGGCACGGAGGGAATGGGGAGGGGGGACAGCACGACAGAGGGGAGGATGGAGGGAATGGGAGAGGGAGGGGGGACAGGACGACGGAGGGGAGAGGGGAGGATGGAAGGAATGGGAGAGGAAGCTGGGAAGGGGGAAAGAGTGTGAAAAGGTGGGGGGGGGGAGAGCGACGCCTCACCAAATATTGCTATACACTGCAGGGGGGGAGGGGTGAGAGAAAGGGAGATAGCAGAGTGATTGGGGGGGGGGGGTGGGAAGAGGAAAAAAGTAAAGGAAGGTGATGGGTGGAGGTAGGGTTTGCAAAGAGAATGATAGGTTATGCTTAATGACACACACACACAAAAAAAAAAAATATTCGTGTCAAAACAGCTGTACACACGACAACTGAGTTTGTGAAGTAATCCGCTGGTAAATCTGCGAAAAACTTTGATATCCCAGTTCTCGAGAATTAGTGGGAACATGAAGCAAAAGCAATCACTGAAAACATGGAAGTACCGCTCACGTACGACCTTGAGATCCCATCGATTGTGAACATCAAAAACAAAGCATTGTGACCAGATATCATACTTGGGTACAAAAAAAAGGAGAAGGCATTCCTATTTGAGGTGGTAATACCACTATGTTGGACTAAACGATGGGCATGTTCTTGGCATGTCTCGTGTCTTCACGCTGACGCCACAATTGATCCTGGACTGCTCTGATTGGCTGTGAATTGGAGAAGAAACTCCACATAAGGACAGATAACAACGGGATGGTTCAAGAACGTCGGGAGGAGGGAAAGCCGGGTGTACATACCAACACTGGTGTGGGGGAGATTAGGTCCCTTCAAACATGTCAACACCTTTTATAATTTAAGAGAAATACACCACACTTACTCCAACATGTACTATGAAATAACAAATCTCATCTTTTATCCCCTCGACTAGATCTGACAATATATTTTTCTCCTCCAAACATTTTCACCTTAATTTGTTTTTGACAACACTGTCAATATTTTATTTATTTTTTTAATTACAATTAAATGTGCGATCAATTTGGGGACATAAGTTGGATGCATTTATTTTGGGCACAGCTTTGGTTGCTGGAGCCAACATGTAATTGAAAGGCCTGGCTACCCTAGATTCGAGCATATTGCCATTTGTGGAACACTTCTATAAACCTCTGTCTTTTACAATTAAATATTTTGCATTCTAACTACCAGCATGACCCCTCATTATATGGTGAGCTTTGCCCTAATTAAAGTAGATTATAAATTGTAAGGAAATGTATACAAGTGCAAACACTTCACAATGCTGTATTTTAGGGATGTGGGTTGTGTGCCAATGCTCAGTTGCCAACATCAACAAATGTCTGACCTTAAGTATTTCAAAACCTCCAAAATGTTCTGGGAAGATGGCAACCTAATCATAATAGCAATTGGTATCGCCAAAGTAGATATGACTAATTTTTAATCTGAGGGGAAGTTGGCATCAAATTGACGTTTTGATTTGGCCATTTCTATTTGATGAGATGTAACAAGGTAACTAATTGGCCAGTGCATTGTACTGGGAAATTGTAGGTAATGCATCAGTAAGTCCAGGGAATGCGACTACAGCAGTCAGGAACACTGGAGCAAAAGCACGTGTGTCGGCACTTTAATGTAGCACTTTGGAGCAAAAGGTAATTCTGTTCTCCAATCTGTTCCAGGTCTCCATCTCCTGAGCCAATCTACAACAGCGATGGCAAACGGTTGAACACTCGTGACTTCCGCATGCGCAAGAAGCTTGAAGACGAGCGACACAGCCTTATTCAGGAAATGCTTCGGCTTAATACGGATTACAAACCCCCAGGGGACTACAAGTGAGCGGTGTGTGTGTGTGTGTGTGTGTGTGTGTGTGTGGTGTGTGGTGTGTGGTGTGTGTGTGTGTGTGTGTGTGTGTGTGTGTGTGTGGTGTGTGGTGTGTGGTGTGTGGTGTGTGTGTGGTGTGTGTGTGGTGTGTGTGTGTGTGTGTGTGTGTGTGTGTGTGTGTGTGTGTGTGTGTGTGTGTGTGTGTGTGTGTGTGCGCGTGCGCGCAGGGGCTGGGTGTTTTGAATGTTAAGTTAAAAGTGTTGGTTCTTTACGATTGTTGCTTGTTGTGATTTTGGTATACGTTATCAAAGATTAAAAGTCTGAATGTAAGTTGAGCTGTGTTCACATCAGATTCCTTTCTTTGCAAATTTGTTGCTGCACATGTACAAGTCTGATTCCAGAACATGTGCAGGAATAAATTAACAACTGTGAGAAGATGTGGAAACTTCTTTAGATTCATTAATAATTTTGTGGCAATTAACGATGGGTTTGTATTTGATCAGCTTCATGATATCTATCCAAAATAATTCAAATTTAAAAAAGGAAAACCAAACTCACACTTCAGTTTCTTTTTTGGAATTACGAATCAATATCAATTATAAATTTCACACCAAGTTATTTGATGAACGAGATGTTTTTCCATTCTACATTGTACGAATGCCTTTTAGACAAAACATTCCAAAAATGCTCGGTTGTAGATGAAATGATTATGACGCCGAGAGGAACCACACACGGCGTTGAACTTATAAATAGATTAAAACAGCGAGTTAGATGTATGCAAACACAGGGAGTTGAAACGAGCCGATTAAAACCAGTTTTCTTTAAGTGTGTAAAAGGATTGCAATTATAATTAGTGAAATAATGTACTATATATATATATATATATATATATATATATATATATATATATATATATATATATATATATATATATATATATATATATATATATATATATATATATATATATATATTGTTACGAATCTGGAAACCATTTGCACTCAACATTCAGGTCCCAAAGTTAGTTATGCCGGTAAGTACGTGTGTAGTCGGATCCCTTTCCTTTTTGTTTAGTGGGAGGCTCGAAAACATGCGTCGTGACGTCTTTAGTTATGTTATTATATCCAACGAGCCATCGAATAAACCATCCCATCTGCATGATCCACCCCCCATCACGATCCACTACCCACCCGCTTTCTACAAGCACTCTGACTTGCCAGGGCAGGGTCTTGCAGCCCTTCCTTGCCGCTCCCACCAACGCTCCTTCCACAAACGTTTTAACTCTTGCACCAGCGCAACATGGATACTGCTACTCTTCAAGAGCGGAGCCATGTGGAGAATATTGGGTCTCCGAACAGGGGCCACGGCTCCGCCCCGGTAGGGTGCGGCTGTTGGCCAATGAGGGACGGACAGCGAGATGATTCTCGCCAAGGCCCCTCCCCGTGTGGGAGGAGATATATCTTCGAGACGCTCTGTGCAAGAGGAGGTGTGTGGACGAGAGTTTGTGTGGGTTCGAAAGAGTTTTGATGGTGGCTCGTCGAATTTTGAGGCAGTTTGTTCACGGAGCCTGAGTTAGCTCCAGTTTGTTCGCGGTGGCTGTTGCGAGGAGTTCTGGGTTGTTTTGTGAACCCGACTATTTGCCACGCGGGCCGCCACGAGCCACAAGTCCCACACGTGCGGCTGGGACCTTCGACGACCCACAGCCCATCCGAACTCTGACCCCCAGCTCGTCTCTCTCATCGGCTGGAGGGTCCAATAAAAACTCTGGGTTTTCTTTTCATTTGTGTGTGTGTTTGCGTGTGGGCCCATCTTTAAGTAGAACTGAATAAGTGTTTTTGATCCTTGTAAATATTCTCTACATATTCGCTTCAGGTCTCGCCTCTTCTGTCTTTTGATTTTATTGTAAATAAATTATTAGAAATGTTCCCAGCTCATTTCCTTCCTTTCTTTATTTGGTCCGGGTCTGAGTTCAGACGGGGTTTCATCCCCAATAATCAGTTAATCCTCGCCGGCACGGCTTTGGCAGTTTACGCTCGGCTGCAACCGAGCCGGAGTTGGTAGTCACTAGTTGGAACTCTACCACAGTTGGTAGAGTGACTCGGTTTGAGAAAGATGTACCGAAGGCGTGAATCCCCGGTAGCCAAGACTGCGTGCTTATTTGGGTATATTGGGATCTCGACAATTAACCCTACCCCTCGCGGTCGAGATATTGGCGTTTCACCGTCGATTAATCGACCTGCCGGCTTCGGAGTTATCCGGAGCGACTGCCTACAATTCCGGGGAGTCTGGTGGAGATGACGCAATTTTCCCCACCTAACCGTCGTTCTTGCCGCCGACCCCCGGCCCACAACAAATTGGTAGTCAGGAGTGGGACCATGAACCCCACGCCTCCACAAGAAATTTACAGGGTTCGAATCCACGACAAATTGGTAGTCAGGAGTGCGGTTCGAACTCCATGCCTCCAGAGAAATTTACGGGATTCGGACCAGAGGTGTGCTTGACAACCTCCCCCATCCCTCCAAATTAAGAGCAGTTAAATTTTGTTTAATTCTCAGTACGGACCATGGCGGACCAAGACGAGCTGGTACAGGTGGGTTCGGAATTAACGTTAAAGGAACCCATGGCTCAGGATGACACCTTACAGGAAGACCCTCCCTTGCAATTAAACCCAGAGGTAACATTGGGGGCGGCGGCAGTGCATGAGTACCCCCTGCATCAAATTTCCCCTATGCGGGACTGAGCGATCCCTGCCGGTTCCAAGCCCGATCATGGCGGATCGGCTCCGCCAAGGCCACTTGACATGAGCCAGTTGGTGGAAGTACTAGGAAACATGCAAAACATGGAAAACAGAATAAATGGAAATATGCAAAGAATGGAAAGCCAAATGGATGTGAATATGCAAACACAAGGTGGGCCAGGAGGAAATAATGGCGGAGCTGAGGAGCTATAACGTCGAATTAAAAGAAACGACCGGGTCAAGGGGGAGTGTGGAGGTTGTTCGGACCGTGCTGACAACGGGCGAGGTCAAGGTAATGAGTGACGTCATGATGGTTAAAGGAGAAACCGATAAACTCGAGCATGGGATGACGGAGATAGTAAAAGAAACCCAGGAATTAAAAGAGGTGACTGAGGTGTATGAAATTAAAGAGGAGCACATACAAGTAGAGCTAGTAGGGGACATTGAAGTTGAGCTTGGGGAATATTTTGAGACCCAGTGCGAGAGTCAGGTTAACCTCCCACAGGAACGAGGGGAGACGGTATGCTCCCTCGAAGCAGACCGCGACCAGGTGAGTCCGGTAAGGCCGTACGAGGTCGAGCGGGTGCATGGTGCGAATGAGCACATGCCGAGTTTGGGGGGGGGGTATAGAAACCACGGGATTTTTTGGGTGAACCCAAGTACCCAGTATGAATGTCCCAGAGTGTGCGTTGGAGCATGTGAGTGATGCGAATGACATGGCATGTATGAGTGCATGCGTGGAATTGGGACACGAACCGACCCAGACGGGAGACGTTGGTTGTGTAACGGATGGGTTGATTTCAGAAACCGCGCTGGCTCCGCGGGACACTGCATGCGAGGTCCGTTCCGTGTTTTGCAGACGGTCCAGGCGCGTACGTTTGCGTGATCGGGAGTCGGCCTTGAAATGCTCGGCGCCTGGTACAAGATATCAGCGTCGATGGCTAAAATGGGGGGCAAATTGGGTTGTTCAAATTTGGAAAGCACGTGGCCCCATGTGAACACGTGCACGGAGCAAGTCCAGGAGACGTCACGGCAAGCTTCGCAGGGTCCGTGTGCGAGTGACGTCATCGGCGGGGACTGTGAGGCACGAAGGCCACGTGAGTAACACGTGGCTCGCATGGGGAACACCGCGAAAGCGAGCAGTTGATGCAATTGACGAGGCGACGATTCGCTTTCGATTATCGCCCATAAGGAGGGGACGAGCGAGTTGTAAACCGCCGCCCTGGCGAAGCAAGGTTCGGAGGGCCTTGCTCCGAGTACACGTTGCCCCGCCGGGATGTAGTGAACATCCTCGCCTTGGGCATAGGAGCACCAGTTAGTGGATGGGTTTAGCGTTAGATAGATCGGCCTCATGGGACAGTATGAGTAGTCCTCCATAGGGCCTGGTAAAATCAGTTTGAGGGAAACATAATGAATGAATCAAGAAAGAAACATAATGAATGAACCTGGGTCAGCGGGCCCGAGTGTGAGTCTAGTGAATGTGGAATGCATGGTGCGAATGAATGATTGGGAGGAGGAGTGAATCCCACCCAAAGGAACCTGGGGTTAATGTAATGTTTGTTAGTGGGTTAGTTAAATTAACCAAAACGGATGTCGGTTTGTTGGTGTCGAATGAAGGCAGGAAACCTTTTTTGTAGGGTGCAGGAGTCTTTTGACCGGCTGGGAGCGTGGCTGTTGAAATGTGCGCACTGAGTGGAGGGCCCCCCGGGCACCAGAGTAGTAGGCCATGGGTCCAAGGGACCGAGTTAGTGTAATGGGCACGGGCAGCCCACGGAAACGGGACCCGGAGCACCAAAATGCCACGTGGGCATCAAAGCGGACACTGCCAGGGGCATTCCCCACGTTCATATGGAGTAGGTAGGCTCAGAGACAGCCTCAGCGACCCGGGGGTGCCATGGTTCGAGCTCGGCAGATGGGTATCCCTGCCAGTTGAGCCACGCTGCCCAGCCACAAAATTTTGCAAGAGCATGGGAGAAAATTTGCGGGTCAGGCCCAAATTGATAATGAACACCAATACAGGCGACTGGAATCGTGGTTGCTAGAACCAACAGTTTAAAGAGACAGGCGTGTTGAAAATTGGTGTATTTTCACACCAATCGGCCTTGAAAACTCGGGCAAAAAGCAAATTTACGAACAAAAAAAAACAATTTGTGACACAAATTGCTCATCCCTTTATGTCGGCAGTGTATCGACCACAGACTGCTGACTTAATCACTCCCAAAAATAATCTATATATTAATACTGAAGGACCAATTTTGTGCTCCTCCCTGCGGTCGCGTCACGTTTTTCTCGGTACTGTGACCGGGACTGAAAGAAACTTCGTACCTGTAAGAGTGCATCGCACATAGTGGCAATGGTCAACTTTCAACTCTGAAGCCGAATAATTTCGTTGAGACGGGGGCGAGGAGTGAAGAGGCGGGGGCGGGGGATGAAGAGACGGGGGCAGGGAGTGAAGAGGCGGGGGCGAGGAAAGCAAATTTTGGGGCGGGGGTAAGCAAATTGAAATTGGGAGACGGGGGGAATGGGGTGGGGGATGAGTGGGGGCTGGGGGTGAATTAGGCGGGGTTGAGTGTGAGGGGTGGACAGGGGCGGGGAATCAAGAGACGGGGCGGGGAGTGAAGGGGCGCGGGCCGGTGTAATTAAAATTTTGGGCGGGGGTAAGCAAATTGAAGGCGGGGGGTGGGAGGAGGGGGGAATGGGGCAGCGGCGGGGGATGAGTAGGCAGGGGCAAGCACGCCCTGACCAGTCCATGTCCCTCGAGTGTGGGTGAGCTGGTGAGGGTGGTTGAATGAACGGAATCCGTCTGTGACGGGGTTTCGGCGAGTTAAAAATAATAATCCAGGGTTATATCCATGAAGCAAAACCATGCCTCCTGTCTATGTGTGCAGGAAACCCTCAAATACCACGGGTTTTGACCAATCGTTGGCGAACCTATTGTGTTCCGGTTTTGTTATGAGATTTCATTTCGACCAATCATGGTTTTTGAGCTCAGATGAGTCATCGTTTGCGTTCCTTGTGTGAACGATTACCTCCCATTACAAGCCTTGGTGTTTCTCATGCACTGCTTTTAATGAGCTCAAATATAAAGTGATGAACAAAGTTGGTTGTGCCAAAATTCAGAGAAAGGGTTATGACATTGGGCGAAAAGATCGAGTTGTTAGATAGAAAATGCTCGAGGTGAAAATCCGGCATCTGTTTGGGCCTCCATTACAGGGTCAATGATTGGTGGTTGAACATTCCCCATTGCACTCTTCCTCATTCCCAAACCTTCATTATCCTTCCAACTTCATTTCCAAACTTTCATTTTCCAACTCCATATTCAAACCTTATTCCCAAACCATTATTTTCCAACATCCGTACTCGAACCACCATTGCCAAAACCTTGAAAATCCCAACACCCAAATTTGAACCACGTTCTCAAGCACATATTCTCAACCGCAGCTCATGAAACAAATCAAGGCAAAGGGATTTATGACAGAGCAGGTTTTTAACACCGATGAGACAGGATTATTCTGGAAGACTATGGCATCTTGTTTCACATTTTCTTTCACATTTTTTCACATTTTCCATTTTCCATCAACTTCTCTATCGCACACCAGAACATGTTCTTCTCTTCATCGCTTCGACCGACCTGCGGGGCATATCCTGAGATGACGTTCACCAAGAGCTTTCCGATCACAATTCTCACCATCATCAACCTTTCACTCACTCTAGTCACACTTACTACACTGTCTACAAACTCCTCAGAAAACATGACACCAACACCATGCACGCCTTCCAGGCACCCTTGCCACATAAACTTATACTTCTGCCCCTGCCTACCCTTCACCATTCTCACACCTCTTCCTTTCCATCATGTCTCCTGCACACAACATATGTCCACTCTTCTTCTGACCAATGTTTCAACCACTTCTCCAGATCTCCCTGTCATTGTCCCTACATTCCATGTACCAAACCTCAGAAACCGATCTCCCCGTGGGGGCATCAGATGATTGGTCATCATAAATGGAAAAATTTCCTCCCTTGCTTCGATCGGGTTCCCCACCTTGAGTTTTAACGAGAGGGGGTGAGGACCCCCACGGGGTACTTCGGGCTGTACCCTGCGCATAAGTTGTACTCATCATGGTTTCCTTTTTAAGCAATGTTTTTTGGCCGGATGCCCTTACTGCCGCCAACCCTTTTCGTCGCCTCTTACGACACGCAGGGATACGGTGTACCTATTCTAACCGGGGCACACACCGGGAGCCATCATAGTCAAAATAGTCGAGTCAAAAAAAAAATAATAGTCAAGCCATCATAGTCAAAATAGATATAAAGTTCGGACAAATTATTTGTCTCCAAGGAATCGGATTGGTTGACCGGATGAATGTGGCCTCCATTGCACGAAGGTGAGCTAAACTGCGTCCTCTACTCAGGATTTTAAACCAGCCGACACGATATTGCTCTGCACACTGAGGATTATTCAGTAAATGGTAACCAATTGCAGAGGCCCAAGGAATAGTTGTCAAACTATGTACATTCTCACAAGCCCAAGTTGGTTGTCTCTGTTCGGTTGACTGACCCCATCTGATCCCCAAAGGGAGTGTTGTTCAATGCGATCCTTCAATCTCAAAGATGCGCAGCCCACATACCTAGCATCACACTGGCAATGAAATTCGTAAATAATCTTACTTGTATGAGAGGCGGACAGAACATCTACTTGGACTGACGGAAGCAACTGGTGGGTGGTGAAAATTACTCGTGGTTGAACAGCATAATAAGAATGGGACACTGTCTGTTTGATCTGCTTTTCAAACCGTTGAGACACTTTGCCTTTCCAAGGTAGACATCGGTTTTCAGGACATTTCCCAGATCCAATTATCATATTCTTTGGTGGGTTCAGGAATTTTTATATACATATCTTTTGATGATCTGTTCAGGATACCCAGTACCAATAAGAATAGTCGTGATGGTCTCAATTTCAGCATGAAGTTTATCTGTGGAGCAGATCTTTCTTGCTCTATTGACCAAGATACCAATCGATCCAATATTGTTTCGAGAGGAACTGTAAGAGTCTCTCCTAGTATACTGTGCAGTAAAAGTTGATTTACGGTGGACTGTTTTTTTTTTTTTTTTTTTTTTTTTTTTTAAACGTTGACTGATTTCTCAACTAAGACGTCCAAGAAGGGAAGTACACCGGAGCGTTCCATCTCTAAGGTGAACTCTCGGGATAAATGGAGAGAGTTCAGGTATGCCAATAATACTTTACATGCTGAGGTTGACTCAGACAGCAAATATGTCATCTACGTACCAATAATAGATGGAAGGGGGTTGAACTCCAGGATGTGGATCTGCAAAGGCACGTTTTTCACAGTAACCTACGAAGATGTTTGGCAAGATGGGGCCGAGATGGGATCCCATTGGATTGTTCAACCATGAGCAAACAATACCGGCGACCCACTGGCTGAGCAACGTAATTCCTCCACATCTAGAAATGCCACTCTTTCCCCCGCTGCTTCCGGGGCACTCACTGCCAACCATAGGAGCAGCGAGGGAGCTTGCTCATGCGAGGGTCTTCCTTTCTTCGATTCCTGGTCTGGGCCCATAATTTTTACACATATATTTATAATGTTTGTTCTATCCTGTTCATGTATTTGTATATGTATATGTATATGTATGTATATGTATGTATATGTATATATGTATATATGTATATGTATATATATATATATATATATATATATATATATATATATATATATATATATATATCCATCCATTGGGACCATAATCTGTGCAGAGCGTTGGTGCTGCTTAAGCAGTCTCCTTGGCTATTGGGCACAATCCTGGATGGGTCGCCACTCCGACACAGTATACCAGCATGCTGGAACTCATTTTGCCGACCTTGGAAAGATGACAAGTCGAGTTAACCCCACCTGGTATTAATTCAACAGCTGAGTGGGGTTTGAACTCAGGACCCTCAGATCCCAAGCCCACCATCCTAACCATTAAGCCATCACCAGGCATATGTATAATTTGAATATATATATATATATAACCTTTTGGAATAGCTGGTACTGTACAAGAAACCAATAGAACTGTTGTGTGTGTGTGTGTGTGTGTGTGTGTGTGTGTGTGTGTGTGTGTGTGTGTGTGTGTGTGTGTGTGTGTGTGTGTGTGTGTGTGTGTGTGTGTGTGTGTGTGTTAGATAATATGATAGTCTTCTTGTTTCATTCTGTTATCCAACTCCCATTTGCCTTCCCTTCCCAATTTTTAAATGTATACAGGCCCCCAGCTCAAAAGATTAGTGAACGCATTATGATTCCTCAAGAGGAGCACCCTGACATCAACTTCATTGGACTTATAATTGGACCTCGGTAAGTACCTTTTCATGTCGTACAATGGTAAACCTGTATTTAACGGGAGTAAAATAATCTTGCATTTAACAGGTGTATAATCACTCGCTTGTAAAACATGCATATATTTTATTGTATTTTTCAGAAATGGCTGCAAACCCTCATCGCTCAATTTCTTTCATTTATGATTTTATACCTGTTATATACAAGATTACCCATACATTATAAAATTTGAGAAGTGTGTCTGTCTGTTTGTGTGTGTTTTTATTTGTTTGATTTGTATGTATTCCTGAACCACTGAGCAGAATGAGTTGAAAACTGATGGTTGTACTCTTGGTGCACACAACAAGATTTTGGGCAGTAAAAAACATATAAATCAGTTCTGGAGTTTCAGGTTGGGGACAGGACCCCCAATTCCCTCTATGTAAATGTGTGTGGCATCACACCACATCCTGTGGGAGAAGGGATGACTGCAAGTCTTACAAAATTATTCCAATTCTGGGGGAATTATCTTGTCCAGAAAGATGGGTTCTTTGCTAAAATTAAAATTGTTCAATGTTTTCATCTTGCTTTCACGAGCATTAAACTCAATTGCTCCCAGCTAAGTGCAGCACCGGAATATTCATCAGGAAATAGAATAGAACACCTCGAGAGCAGGTTCGTGTGACTGCAAATCCAAGCCTGTCACGTGACATCACTGTTTACTTGCTTGTGAATTGGCTTTAACCGAATCTCCATGTATAAGTTTAGCCAGTGATTTTGTGCGATCGTGAAAGACAGAATTCACGGAAGTGTTGTCTTGAAACAGAAAAATGAATCTGGCAAGAAAAAAAATAAAATGTAGTAAATTACAGAAGAACAGGTCAACATTCGGTAAAATTACAAATTCAATTTTTACTATATTGTCTCATTTTGTGTGTGCGTTTCTCCACAGAATTGATTCCCACCACGTAATTACGAAAAGTAGTAAAAAATACAATTTACACCGCAATTTAACGCACAAGGAATATCGATACCTGGAGCTCTGCTCATGCCAATCGTAGCTGCTTCTGACAAGCCTGGTGTTGGCTTAGTGATTATGGTGGTGCTTGGGATCATTGGGTCCTGAGCTCAAGCCCCGTTGGCCGCTGAATTAATACACCAGGAGGTTGACTCAGCCTGTCTTCCTTCTGAGGTCGGCAAAATGAGTACCAGTGTACTGGTAAGGGGGACACTGCATCAGCGGCATAGCCGCGTCCTAACCAATGATGCAACCAGCAGCCACAGGCTGCACTCGATAGAGAGAGAGAGCTGCTTCTGACGAGCATCGCTGTGAATCGCCATCTCGATTCTTGGCACTAAATCTATAGAAATAAAAGTCAGTGTTTCTCCTCCATAACTCCAAAACTATAAAACCCAGCAGCCTGAAACTTTGCATACATACTAAGAAAACTCCAAAGGAAGTGCAAGAGTGAAAATTGGGTGTTTGGGTTCATTAAAACACCCTTTTAGAAGATAATTCATGGCCTTATTTAATTATACCCTTGATCAGGCGATCCTCGGCCACCTCACTGTCTGGGGTCTAAAGGCGTTTCCTGAGTAACCTCGCTGGGGACTGAAGCCGCCATGTTTCTTGGCCTGCTCAACCATGGTTTGACTTGGAACAGGCCGCAACGATTTCTGAACAATAAAGTTTTTTTTATCACTTTCCTCACTCATATTATCGAATGCCTGTTCATCACAGTTAAGAATTGCTAAGTACATTGCAATGCCTATAAACGCCTGGAGACGCCAGCGTTTGTGGCTTTATTTCATTTGTGCACATGAATAACTGAGAGAATCTCTTAAACTAACCAGAATTACAAAATGTAAGCTCCAGATTTGAAAGCATCAGCAGTTCCGACTCCACTAAAAAGTGTTGATTTGTCCAATTCGGACGTTGCACAGGCATTTCCGGGTGCATAGTTATATCCGCGGCAATTGGTAATCGCTTGCCAAGCCAAGCATTCTGTTGGAGTGCTTGAGTGTTTAAGCCATTTACCGAGCTGGACAGTGCAGTTCGTGTCCTGATCAGGATGTGCAGTCGACTTACTACAAGGTAGAGGTACACATGACTTACTACAAGGTAGAGGTCCGTGTGTACAGTACACACGGACGGACATATGGGTAGATTTGTATCTGTGTGGACTCTCCGCGGATGTGTGAACATGGCATACCTGTTACGGGTGCCGTGGTGGCAAAGTTTCATACCGTATCTTATGGAGGTTCTTTCAGGTTTTCCTTTGTCCTCGCACCTGTTTCTAAAACATTTGGTTGTTGGATTTGCTTTCCAAAGGTGATATGTTTCTCTTTGTGAGTTTCAAAGCAAAATATATTTGATAACGCCCGATTTCTGAGCCATTTCCAGATTAAGTAATTTTCTATATTTCCGAGCCAATCTTTTTTCCACCCACCACACGCAGCTGTTTATAAAGAATAATGTTTGTGAACATCTTGAAACGTCAAAATAAATGTAACGTTATATTTCGGTGAAAGATACTGAAAGATACTCGAGGTTGTATACAGTACATACTGTAGTTTGTAATCACACTGACTCTATCCTGCCGATTACCGAGAATTTGCCGATATCGGCCAAGCGTGCATGCGTGCGTGTGTGTGTCCTTGATTGGGATCAACATATGCGAGTTTCAGAATGTAGAATGGAGTCCTCCCAGCGTTGGCTCAAAGCATCCACCTTCATTGTGGTAAGGTGCCACGATTCATGGACCAAGCTGTGAAGTTTTCTGTTCTCAAAGTTTTGTGCTGAGGGTTCTCTTCAGGATTGTCACTGAGCCCCCGACACCTTCCAAGTGTAGTTCATTTGTTATAATATTCCCAGGGATGGTTTTTAGCTCACCTGTGAATTCGTTCCGCGAAGTTTACGGGGTGGCGCGTCGTCAGTCTGTCCTTCCGTCCGTCCACAAATACTTGCTACTTCTTCGCAGAATCTACACGTACGATTTCAATGAAATTTGACCACAACCTTCATCACCAGTGATGGCATTAAAAAATAAAAAATACGGGGTCTACAGAGGGAGTTTACGGGGAGGGGGGGTGGGGAGTGGGTTGCCTCCCCAAGAGATATTTGCTTTATTTTCAGAAACGATACATGCAATTCCAATGAAACTTCATTACAACCTCCATCACCCATGGCGTACTATTTTGCTCATGACATTAGAAAAATCTGGTTCTAAGGGGATTTAAGGGGGTTGCCCCCAAAATATGTATTTGCTTTCTTCTCCAAAACTACACCTTCAATTCCGATGTAACTTGACCACTATCTTCACCACCTGTGATGGACTAAAGTTTGTTCACGACATAAAAAAAAAATTGGGGTCTAGGAGGGTCTCTTGGGAGAGGGGGTTGCCTCCAAAATATGCATTTACTTTTTCTCAGAAACTACACATGCAATTCCAATGAAACTTGACCATCTTCACCACTTGTGAGGTACTAAAGTTTGTTCATGGCTTTAAAAAGATTGGGGTCAAAGGGGTTTTATGGGGGGGGTGTTGCCCCCCAAAGTATGCATTTGCTTTCTTTTCTGAAACCACACACACAATTTTGATGAAACTTGACCACGACCTTTATTACCTGTGATGTACCAAGGTTTGTTCATGGCATGAAAAAAAATCCATTGGTATTTACTTTCTTCTCTATTATATATTTTGTGGGTCATCCATGCCTTCCAGTGGGTTGCCTGGTTATCTTATCCAGCCACTACCAGATGAGCGCACAGGGGTACTGCTTTGTCATATATCTCTGTGAGGTTCTTTGTCATCATTCCTGTAGGTCTAGCTATCACTGGTACAACTTTGGCATTCTTCAGCTTCCAGGATTTTTTCACTTCATTCTTGAGGTCTTGGTGTTTGATCATTTTCTTGATTTTTGCATTGTTAATCCAAAATCGCTGCTATTAACACCTCAATAAGCAATGCCTCTTCCATTTGTTTTGTACCTTTGTATGATATCTGTTCACAATGCTTTGTTTTTGATGGGATCATTGGGTCGTACATGAGCGGTAGGTACTTCCATGTTTTATTACTTTTGGTTCATGTTCCCACAAATTTTCTGGAACTGGGACATCAAAGTTTTTGCAGATGTGCCAGCGGATTCCTTTATAAACTCTGTTGTGCCATTGTGTGTACAGCTGTTCTGACATGAGTCTTCTCTTTCCTTCCCCTCCCTCCTCTCTCAACCCCCCTCCTTAATACCCCCCTTCAGCGAAGCGACAGGTTGTATTTGCTCGTACTGAATAAAATCTTGTCTAACAATCTCTGGAGAACCCCTCAAAGCAAAATTATATTTGAAAGTCGAAAAAGCAAAATGCTTCCTCCCATCTCCGCACCTAAAATCTTCCACGGCACCCCTGGGCGATGTGTTTTGCCATCATTGTGGCACAAATGCAGGGAATAATAAAATTAAAATGAATTTATAAATGACAGATGGGGGAAAAATGTGGAAACCGGATCCATGTGACGTAGCACTTTAAACTAAATTGATCTTGATTACAATACAAACGAAGTACACGGACGTGGCCGTCTGTACATCATATTAAAATGCAGCACGTCTGTTTCTCTGCCGTCTGGTCATTTATTGACTCAAATGGCTTGGCTAATCTCCATCAAATTTTGCATTCGTGCTGATAGTACGCAAGGTCATGTTATTTGCACAAAATAATTCCCCACTCCCCACCCTTCAAGCGTTTGGGTTGACGACTTGTGATCTTTGCCTGTGCACGTTGTTTACTGACCACTGTCGGAGGGAGGAGGTATTACTAGCCATGGGCACAAAGACAAATTACCAAAATTAATTTGAGGATCTTCGGTGTGGAGCCTTGAGGAAAATTGTATTCTTTCAACTTTCCAATTGAACTTCACTTTGGGCTCTCCAGAGATTCTTTGACGGGAATTCAGGATTAGCAAGGGTACCCAGCGTTGCCCGGTCTATTTTTTGTGGGGGCCTAAAACACTTCCCTACACCCACTAGGAATGGAGTCGGGGATCATTTTATATTACCTTTCACATTGCTACAAAGGATAAGGCACTCGAGAGCGATTTAAAAACTAAAAAGAAAAAAGAAATATTTTTTCAGTTGAAGTCAATGACTGCCAACTCCTTTTATAAAAATATTTTACACCACGTATTTTTATGCTTCCGCTGACGAAGTCGCCAGAGGCATTATGTTTTCTGGTTGTCCGTCCGTGCATCCACGATAGGTTTTCGTTACCACGATAACTTAAGAACAGCTGAAGGGATCCTGGTCAAACTTGGCGCAGGAATGTATAATTATGGATACAGTAACTGATTGGATTGTGTGATCAAGAGGTCAAAGGTCATGTCAGGTAAAAATGTGATATTTGAGAACAGCTGAAGGGATTTAAATCAAATTTATTACATGTTTGTATAATGATTTAATAATGTGGGCGGAGGCATATCTGTCAACACCGCGGCGTCGAAGAGTGCCGTTGTAGTTATAATTTTCACAGGCAAAATTAAAATTCAATTTTTTTAAAAAATCTGTCTTCCGAAAAGACATCGCTGTGTGATGACATCATATGCAGCGACATCTTTTTATGCCTCTGCTGATTAAGTCGCCAGAGGTGTCCGTCTGTACGTACGTATGTCCATGATAATTTTCTGTTTTCTCTGCAACCTCTTAGCCAGTTGAAACCAAATTTTCACCATAGGTGTGACTACTCATGTAGAATGTTTCAATGATAATTATTATCGCATCGTAGGTCAGGTGGTGTGGTCGCCATGTTGGAAAAAAGGAAAAACTTTGAAGCTCTATCTCCGAAAGCGCTCCATGGAAAAAATTGAAACTTCGCACAAGCAAAGTACTCCACATGTGAAATAAGTGTAATGTTTTTTTTTTATGTCATACGTGGCTTTGTTATGATGTCATAATTGCATATGTCATGCTTTATCTGATCAGTATGAAAATTTTTGAGGGTCATTTAGGGATAAGTTGAATGGGGAGGAGTGGGGGGGGGGGTGGAATTGATGATTTCATCAGTCATGCAGTTTGGCAGCCAAATTTTTTTAACACAAAAGCCTTCAAAAATCTTTGAAACGGCTGAACAGATTGAGGCAAAACTTTACAGATATGATCGCCTATCCATTAAAAAACAAAAAGTTCTCCACCTATGAAGTTGTCGGTCACATGATTTGGCAGCTATGATTTTTAGATCCTCGTGGAGGATCTCTAAGTCTTACTCACGTTGTTGTTCTTGTGGACTTTTTTATTTCCCATCCTACAGTTTTCATCGAAACTTCCTGTACTGAAACTTGGCATATATATGTAAAAATACCCTGCGCAGGCAGTAACGATCTCCGATTTTGAAAATTCCTCCAAGAAAAAAAGTTATGACGTCAAAATATATCCGCTAATGGAAATCGCCTATAAAATTATCTCCGAAACTAGGCAAGCTTTTTGAATTCTGTTTGCGGGAATCGAACAGGGCATTAGCAGAGATCAATTACCGCACATATGATACATCACTATGTCGTCATATCAATTTTTATGATGTCATTCCTATTTTTTGACATTTTTTGTTTCACAACCCAGAGTTTTCATCGGATCTTCATGAAACTTGCCATGTATATGCAGAAAGCCCACAAGCAGGCAGTAATCATCTCCGATTTTGGAAATTCTTCCTCGAAAAATTGTTAACGTCATAATATCGCCGCGAATGGAAATCGCCTATACCATTATCTCTGAAACTAGTTTGTTTCACAGCCTACAGTTTTCATCGAAACATCCTGAAACTTGGCATATATATGTAAAAATACCCTGCACAGACAGTAACCATCTCCGAGAAAAAAAGTTATGACGTCAAAATATCTCTGCTAATGGAAATCGCCTAAAAAATTATCTCCGAAACTAGGCAAGCTTTTTGAATTATGTTTGCGGGAATCGAACAGGGCATTAGCAGAGATGAATTACCACACATATGATGCATCACTATGACATCATATCAATTTTTATGACGTCATTCCTATTTTTTGTTTCACAACCCAGAGTTTTCATCGGATCTTCGTGAAACTTGCCATTTATATGCAGAAAGCCCACGCGCACGCAGTAACCATCTCCGATTTTGGAAATTCTTCCTAGAAAAATAGTTGACGCCATAATATCGCCGCTAATGGAAATGGCCTATACCATTATCTCCGAAACTAGGCAAGCTGTTTGAATTTTGTTTGCGGGAATCAAGCCGGGCATTAGCACAGATAATTTATCGCAAACCTGATACATCACAATGACGTCATATTCGTTTTTATGACGTCATTAAGAGGACGAGGATCTTAGCTCATTCGAGCTTGTTTTTGAAGAATAATCCTTTAAAAATGTTCTTCTCCGGAACGGCTAAACAGATCGAGGGGAAACTTCAGACACGTTCCCCAAGCCTAGGGGTCAACTTTGTATACAAATTTGGATTTAGTACTTGTGAGGGATTCACTCTTCAAAGTAATTGACAAGATTTTAAACTCTTTTAATAAGTTTTTCTGTGTCAGGTTTGATGGAGCATTCTTTTCTAAAAATAAATATTCAAGTTTTCATTGTTTTGATAAGCACAAGTTTAAGGATGATGTTAATTTTATTTTATTTCTTACTGTTGTGTCTTTGTGTGGGATAATGTTTCAACAGGTTAAGGGTATTCCCATGGGTGGGAATTGCAGCTCCCTAACAACGGACATTTTTCTTATTTTCTGTGAATTTTCATTTATGCAGAAACTGATGAAAGAGAAAAAATTAGGATTAGCTAAAATATTATCTCATACATGTCATTATATAGATGATATTTGTGTGGTTAAATATAATTATTTTGATAGGCAGCTTCACAAGATTTATCCAAATAGCCTGATTGTAAACAGAAGTGGTAATGATTGTTCAGTTGCTCCATATCTGGATGTGTTGATTAGAGTTGGACAGACTGTTTTTAGTACAAGTGTATATTAGGGTGTTTCATATTGCAACTTTTTTGCGCTAGTCAAGTTGGCTACCCGTCGTAGCTTTCCAATATGGATATGAACCCCACTCGCCGATTTTTAGAATTTTCCTCCCAAAAATGGCCGCCGGTGGCCATTTTTTCCAAAATGGCGGCCTTTTTCGCATTTTGACACAAATAGACTCCTACACCTGCTAAAATACGTTAATGTTGATTGATTTGTGTATGTTTGTAGATGATTATGATTGCTATGTCTGCTGGCAGTCGGGGACTAGACATAGGCATCCAAAGGCGGAAAAATCCAAAATGGCGTCCAAGATGGCCGATTTTTGGCCACTGGAAAGTTGTTCCCTCCGATGTGGGTTCTAATCTGTCTAGTTATAGGTTTTTTGGGTGTGCTGAATTAGTTTTTATGCTCTAAAATGCAGTATATCTGTCACAGAGACGTCTGCGGGGGTCATGCTCTCGCGTTAAGAAGTAGTTCTTGCAAGTCCGAAGAAGAATTTTTTTAATATTCTCGCCCTCATTGATATCATAAAATAACAATTAAATATTCGAAGGTCAAACATGTATTTATTTAACATGTACAGTATATACATGAATTACTGGTATACTAATGCCATTATGAATGTTCTCATATGAATTCATGTATGCGTGCCTATCAGCCTCGATAATCAATAATATTGGCCATGGCATGGCATACATGGCTGTAGCGACATTTCAAATTAAAATTTCCATAGTTCAAAAACATCAATGTTCACACTTCGCTTCATATAGTTATCTACATTTTCTGAAGAGTGGATTTCGTGTATCCAGAATAATTCTGCCTGTGCCACTCAACCACTTGAAGCAAAGCTTGCCTTTGCTGTTCATCCCTCGTTTTGTCTATAAAATCCGAAATCAACTTAATTCCATGCTCTGCAAGGTCGTTAACTACGTGAACATTGTGCACATAGTTTGCGAATTTTTGGTAACCATCACTTTCTGGCCATGTGCTTGCAGGCTCACACATCCATTCTACATCTAGTACATCATATAGTTCAAGAAGATTGAATAACCGCCACGAGTCGTCATCTATGAAACTGCTGAGACACAGGTCTCTACTCTCATTCTCATCCACGGCTGGAAATTTTGGCTTTCCTGAGCTGAGTTGATCATGAGGTAGTCTAGGTGTCTGATGCAACAGTTTTGCCATCGTTTCTCGCTCATCTGTGGGCACGTTGGAATCGGCAAGAGCGAAAATTACCAATTGCGGTGTCAAATACCATAGGTGTCGAATCGACACCCGATATCAATGAGGGTGAGAATATTCAAAATTCTTCTTCTTACTTGCAAGAACTACTTCTTAACGCGAGAGCACGACCCCCGCAGACGTCTCTGTGACAGATATACTGCATTTTCGAGCATAATAACGAATTCAGCACACCCAAAAACCTATAAGTTGACATATTAGAACCCACATCGGAGGGAACAACTTTCCAGTGGCCAAAAATCGGCCATTTTGGATTTTTCCACCATATTGGATGCCTAATGTTTAGTCCCCAACTACTAGCAGACATAGCAATCATAATCATCTACAAACATACACGTATCAAGTAACGTTAACATATTTTATCAGGTGTAGGAGTCGATTTCTGTGTCAAAACGCGAAAAAAGGCCGCCATTTTGGAAAAAATAGCCGCCGGCGGCCATTTTTGGGAGGAAAATTCTAAAAATCGGGGAGTGGGGTTTTTATCCATATTGGAAAGCTACGACGGGTAGCCAACTTGACTAGCGCAAAAAAGTTGCAATATGAAACACCCTAGTGTATATCATAAGGTTGATCATTTCAGTTTCCCGGTGTCTTGTACACCTTTCCAAGTAGCAGTTAACCAATTAAAATGGGATACAATGTCTTCATCTTGGCTACTGAGATTTGTAAGAATTTGTTCAGTGAAGGATGATTTTGTGGAACGTGCCGAGAAGGTTTTTTCCATCATATTAAACAGAGCACATTTGGCTGATTGATCAGGTCTTGCGAGAATGTCTTTATACTCCATCGTCACCTTTTATTTAAGTTTGGTTGGTTTTCATGTCAACCAGTTTCGATTGCATTGCTTGCATATTGCAAATTGCAATGTCGTTCAGCATGTTAAAATCGGTTGTTAATGACAGTTTGAATATTTGAATGACATTTTTAGTCTATGGTTAGATGGAGGTGCTGTGTAATGGACATGTCGACAAGGTAAAGTGTTTATCGCCTAATTTATCATATTGAGTAATGTATGATTAAAGTTATTCATATGTGGTAATCTATCTATAATTCCAGGTGTGTGTGTGTGTGTGTGTGTGTGTGTGTGTGTGTGTGTGTGTGTGTGTGTGTGTGTGTGTGTGTGTGTGTGTGTGTGTGTGTGTGTGTGTGGCGTCCTTCTTGGGACTATGGTTCAGTAATTGGTCTTTATTTTGATTCAATTAATCAATCAATTATTGTACACCGCTCCCTCCCAATTCCGTTTCCCATGTGCTGCACGGCGGCATCGCTGGGCACTGAAGGCTTCCCAGTAATGTCATGCGCTCGAGGATTTGTGATTTATTTATTTGGCATGGGGGCGGTGTACTTTGAATGTACCTCTACTTGTCATAATTGCATTGTGGGAATTGAGTCTATGGCAAATTGCACACACAAAAAATAGTATTTTCTTTTCCTGATGCATGCACAAATAATGCTTATCCCCCTCCCCCCCCCCTTGATAATACAAAACCGAATTTTGTTTTTTTGGAAGGGAAAAGTCACGTTTTTGAAACCCAAAAATCAATGGCTCTGCATTAGTTTTGATGTGATTACACCACACGATTTATTTAAAGTGTCTTATTGAAGGCATACTTTTGGGGGTGGGGTGGGTTTGTACACAGCGTTGATAAAACACCACAAAACAAACAACAGAAAGAGAGGGATGAGGAGGGTGAGGAACAAAATAGAGGAAGACTTGCAGAAATAAGGGATGTGGAGAAGAATGAGGGCATGGGAAAGACACACAGGATGAACAAGATGAATACAGAAGCAATCACAAAAATGGATGGAAAAACTAGAAACTTGAAGTTGGTTCCACAGGTCGGGAAAAAAAAAAAAAGAAGAGAAATGAATGAGTGGAAGTGAGTTGGGATTTTGGGAGTTTCACCAGAAGGGGATTACTTACAGACCACATACACCCTGTGGAAGCATGGGGGGACAGGAGATGGAAATGGCAGAGGGTGCAAGACCAAAGAGGAGGGTGGTGGAAGACAGAGAGACCACCGACCTGTCTGCGATGGGAAAGTGATAGTCCCATAGACTCTGCTTCACCGTGAGAGATGGCAATGATTATGAAGGCCTTGGTTTCCATGACATCAAACTGAGCAAGGTGTGAGTTAGGGGTGCCAGCCCTGAAGGGACAGCAATACTCCATATAGCTGCAGATGAAGGCCTTGTAGGTGAATAAAAGTTCCAGTGCACTCGGGAAAGACGTCGCATGATGGTGGATGCCCAGACTGGCTCTGAAGGCAAACTTAGATATGTGGTTTGCCAAATTAAGATAATGGTTGATAGGGAAGCCTAAAAGTTTGAGTGTTTAACTTCTTCAAGTTAATTGTTGAGGACGTAGATGGGAGGGTTCACCACATGGTCTTTTCGGATATCAGGATTGAAAGACACGTTCGAAGTATTTGACCAATTCAAGATTCGATCAAAATCTGCAGAGAGGTAAGAGGTTGCTGCATGCCTTTCTGAAGGATGAGGGATATCATGGCACAGGGTGCAGTCCATCAGCAGTGTGATAAAAGGATTTTCCAGAGGCAGAGAGATTGTTGATGAAGATGAGGAATAGGATTGGGCCCAGAATACTGTCTTGGGACACTCCAGCTTTGACGGGAAGAGGCTTGACCCATTGAGAGCCACTTGCTGGCTACAAGAGTGGAGGAAGTTAGCAAACCATGTGCGGAGGCTGCTTTTGATGCCATTGGCAGAGAGTTTGGAGATCAAGGCAGGCTGCCAGACTGTATCAAGATATGTATTTCTTTGATCCCACACAAATTGACGTCTTGGAAACGTGTCTTGCATTTGCCAGATCAGCAAATAATGTAATGCTAATATGCCTAAGAAAGTAGCTGTTTATTTTATCTGTGGTACAATCATGGTAGATGTTGGCACAATACTTTAAAAACATTTGCAATACTGTTCATGAGATTCTCACTAACTTAATTGTTTGCCAGTCTTTAATCATATTCAAACTGCCATGCTACTATGCAGTAAAACCTTGTTTGTTTGTTGTCCATCGTCATAGAATGCAACTTCCATTGCAGGGGAAACACATTGAAAAAGATAGAAAAGGAATGCAATGCCAAGATTATGATCCGTGGCAAAGGCTCTGTAAAGGAAGGCAAGATTGGTCATAAACCGGGTCAGGCTATGCCTGGCGATGATGAACCTCTTCACGCCCTCGTCACTGCAAGCACACCAGAAAATGTCCGGAAAGCAGTTGATCAGGTGAAAGACAAACATTCTATGTCATAATCACTCCCCCCCCTCTTTGAAACAGATGTTGCTAACATTATTGTGATTCCCTGCATGCTTTACTTTGTAGATTAAAAACATCTTGAAGCAAGGCATTGAGGTTCCAGAAGGCCAGAATGAACTGCGTCGCATGCAGCTGCGTGAACTTGCTCGTCTTAACGGCACACTGCGCGACGACGAAGCAACAAAGTGAGCAAACTGTTTACTTGTGCCATTACCTACATTACGCTGGTGTTTAAATCATTTTGATGAGTTCAATAACCTCTGCCACCGAATGTGGATGGATTTGAATGAAATTTCGTGGACATGTGGGGTGTGTGACAAGGAAGCATCGATTCCATTTTGATGAAGATCTGGATCCGAATTCGATAATTTATTTTTAATTTTCCAAGTGATTATTCACTATTCTTCTTCTCCTTCTTCTTCTCCTTCTTGCGTATGGCAGCTTGGCTGCCGGGTAGCTATCGTTTTGTTGGGGCGTGACCATGCCGCTGATGCTGTGCCCCTATACCAGTACACTGGTACTCGTTTTGCCGACCTCGGAGGGATCACAGGTTGAGTCGACCCAACCTGGTGTTGATTCAATGGAAAACGGGGCTTGAACTCAGGACCCAAACATCCAAAGCCAGCCACCCTAACCACCAAGCCAACACCAGGCTTAAATTCTTCACCATTGAGAGATGGTGAAGAATCACTTGGATATACAGCATGATATTTCAAAAAGTTGGAGACAGATTATGACAAAATTTTCTGGATTAGTTGGGAAGGTGACAATTACAGGTCATTTAAATTTTGGTTCAGATGAGGATGCAGATCCGGCCTATCAGTGGGATACAAAACGTAAACTGTTCAGCGTGGTGGGGGTATGCACTCTACTGAGTGCCCTTCTTGTTGTGTGTGTGTTTTTGTTTTGGTCTTGTGCTCTTGCTTCAGATGCTCGATTGTTTGGGGGACAGGGAGGGGTGGTCCAAAACACTAAAATGTCCAATCGCTGGTTCAGTGTTGACTCGTACCAACCCGCACAGCATGCTTGCGATTGTTAGAAACTTATTTGGCAGATAACCTAGGTACCCATTGAAATGAGTTGCAGAGTCGATTTGTCCTTGTGATATGCACTCTTATTTTGACTCTCCTACACTACAAAGGACAAGGTTCTCTCCCTTTGTAAATTTGTCACAGAACCATTTAATAAAATTTAAAATACCGTATTTTTTGCCACACAAGGTGATACTTTAATTTTGTTTTTTTCCAAAGACCAGGCCTCTACTTGTCCTCAGAATCAACTTATCTTTGGTTTAAGACATGATTCCGTAGCTTGTTTTAAATACTGTACCTCCTCTATATGATAAACATGTTGAAAAACTATTTACATTCCTAATTTCTTTGAAAGGTCGTCCTCCAAAGTAGTTCAAATAATATGCACAATACAGCTCATTAATATTCATGACCATAGGCAGGGGGGAGGGAAGACAGGGCAGTTGCTCATGGTCCCCGACCATTTGTAGGCCCCTAAAAAATATGTTTACGTTTCAAAACTTGTGATTACCGACCTCCGTTTCTGACAGTTAACTAGCCTTAGCTCATAAAAGCCCAGTCACACCGACACCGCAGCAATAACAACAGTGAGAAAAGATAACGGTCCGCTTCTAGGAGGGTCTGCTTCTCAAGGTCAGTCACCATGATTTTACATTCTCATTGTCACGCCGTCGTGTGATGTTGCTTGTGGCGTTTGACTCGATCGCAGTAATGTGTGGTCTGTTGTGCTTATTTTTTGAAAGGGGGTGGGGCCCCGTGTTCAGCTCTGCCATGGGCCCCGGGCCCCCAATTGGCCAACACCGTCCCTGGGCAGCGAGCAATGCGGTGAGAATGTCAGGGAGGAATTAACACCTCTTGACTGGCTGACAGTCTTGCTACTACCGTTGTTGTTGCTACAAGACTGTCAGTCTTGCTGCTTGCTACAAGACTGTCAGTCTTGCTGACAGTCTTGCTACTACCGTTGTTGATCAAGCTTTGTCTCGTACTCCAAATGAACTTATCTGTGAATGAAGGGGGAACAAAATGGGGAAATTAGTCAATTCGATTTATACTCCACATCGACTTGTACGCCAAAACATACGGTCATTACTTCCCTCCCATCAATCTGAAATGTTGGTTCTAATTGGTCCATAGCCAATAGTGATTAAGAAAAATAGAGAGAGTGGGAGGGCAAGGTGCAGGAATAACCATCAGCTCTCAGCCCAGAATGCACAGCTGGTTTGGCGTTCAGTTTGATGTAAGGCCTTTGAAGTAACCACAATGGAAGGTTTTACTTTTTTCATGATCACAGTGGTTAAAGAAATTTAAAATCGACTGATGATGTAGCACCTGTGAAATATATCAGCAGAAGAAAACTACAAAATAATGGCACACCGCGTAATTTAAGATTTCCTCTTCACACATAAATGAACCACCACAGACTGTTGTACATTTCTAAAGATGCCTCCCACAGGATCCACATACTTGGTCATTTAAACTTCACGACCAGCTTACCCAGAGGGGTGTGATAGATTCGTCGTAAGTCTTTAGTAACTTGTGGGGTGGCTAAAGGGTATGCAATCATCACGTTCCCAAATTTCACCACGCGTTGCTGATGGGCATGTTTTTACGGTCACAAGACCGTAAAACTGGTGTTATGTTAAAAAATGTTAGAACTGGTGGAGTCTGGATGGGTGGAAACGTAGGTTAAGAAATGTGGTCGTGTTTGTTAGGTTTGATCCTGGAGAAGGGATGATCTCACAAAGTTACAGCGATAAGTCAACATTTGAATAGGAGAAATTTGCAAATGACGTATTTCTGAGAAATGAGCTTGTCTGGATGCCGAATGCATAAACCCTTTGCGTCATTGCCCATTCTGACTCGATCAGCTTGCAAAAGTGGAGAGTTTACAAATTTACTACAACAAAGAAAAAAAACCTAGAAGGGGCACTCTGTGGAGCGCATACCCCCACCACGCAATGTCTGATCCACAAGAACATGTAATGGCTGGCCCAATATATTTTTGAAATATCGTGCTATATATCGTTTTTTGGCCCTATTTCTCAATGAAGAATCGCTTTAAAAATCAAATAATTCTCGTATCCAGATCCGAATTCAGATCTTCACCAAAATCGAAACGATTCGTCCTTGTTACATTGAATCTGTCCACCAAGTTTCATCTGAATCCGTCGTCAACTTTTTGAGATATCGTGCTATTTATCGGTTTAACGCTCTCTCTCAATGGTGAAGAATCACTTAAAAAATTCTAGGATCCGGATCTGGATCTTCATCAACATCTCATCGGTTTGTCCTTGTCACACACTCAACCTGCCCACCAAATTTTATCCGAATTCATCCACAACTTTTTGCGATATCCAGCACACAAACAAACAGACAGGGGTGAAAACATAACCTCCTTCCACCTTCGGTGGTGGAGGTAATAAAACCACAATCAACCGAAATTGTTCTGAGGATGAAGGCCGAGACATGTGATGTTTGCATTTTTGAGTTTAACTTCATCGATGACGAGTTGTATTGCTTTGGTTCCTTTTGAATTTTAATCAACGATCGTACTTCAAAGTTGCCACTGCCTTTTTATGCTAAATAGACTCGAAAATTAAGCGCATGGAAGTTGAAGGCTCAACCGTTTTTCATGCTTTGAGGTTTTTCCTTTGCGATGCACACACTACTATGTCATCAATGTTTGAGGATTGGCCCAAAATAATGTCTCGTTGGTTGGTAGACACCTCCCAACAAATGAGACATTCCTTTATTCTGGATGGTAGAAACCTCAGACCACAAACCTGGCTTGGTAAGAGAAGCACAACTTACTCCCTCGACCTCACGACGTGACGATGGAAGCGTTGTTCTCATAAAGTGAGAAGAAAGACTTTGGGTTGGCCTGCAAAGCACCCACATTAAATGCACTGTCTTCATCATCGAGACGATCTCATTTAGGGACCGACTTCGATTCTGGGAATAAAATTAGTTTTTTACAGGAATTATGTGTGTTGCTGTTTTTGGTGATCATCAATTTCATTTTGTTGTTAGAATGAAGAATATTTCTCCATGTCTCGATCCAAACATGCCAAGAGTATTCGTCGTTTGTGTCAAACCACATTGTCCAAGCACAATATCAGGGTTGTGGTATAATTTTATTGTTTTAATAAGTGTGGAGGAAATCTTTGAGACAGTTCAAGAAGGTGGTACCTTGAGTACCATGAGCTAATAGCTTGGAAAATGGATCAGGAAGCAAGACAGAGTCAAATGCACAGTTGTCAGATGTGCAGGTGCGTGCATGCATGATTTTGAATGCCCACTGGTTTGTAATATAATTTGTGAGATGAGGATTTTTGTTTTTATGATATATATATAGTAACCCTGTTTTTTCCTGTCTTCTCATAGTCGAGTACTGCGCCCTTGGCAAGCCCCTGAAGCGAGGAATGTTACCAACATGACCATCTGTGCACGATGTGGTGGTGCGGGCCACATTGCTTCAGACTGTCGCGTTGGCAGGTCGGTCAGAATACTGTAATGAAGGTTTGTTTGTTTTTTTCAGGAAGGATTTTAGTGAATTGCGATTCGTAAAATGTGCTTGAAACAAATGGTTTGGTGTTTTTATTCATTCATCAGTTTCTTTTGCAATTGGTCATCTCCATTAATTTTGTATACTCAATATTGTTTATATTGGCATTAAAGCCACAGATGGTGCAAAGGTAGCATACTTACTTTGAGGTGTCGAGTCTGGGTTTGATTATAATCTCATAATTATCAATCTGACTATAAACTGTCAAACTGGTGCTTTGCAGGCGAGATTTTTTTGCATCCTTCAGTTGGACATGAAACTGGGTGGCCTGTCTGCTGGCATGTCCTTTTTGTTGTTGCATGTTGAGGCTCATGGAGGAGTCTCAAACACAGGACATAACAGAATGAAAAGAACAGTACAAAGATGGGGCGGGGGGGGGGGGTGAGCACAACAACAGCAGGATTGAGTGACAAAATAGAGGTAGACTTGGAGAAATAATGGGCATGGGGAAGAATGAGTACAAGGGGAGGACACATGGGCTGGACAACATGGAAATAACATGTTTCTGCAAACTCTCCATCACAGAAATGGCATGAAAGGAGAACACTTAAGATATAGGAAGCGGAATGTGACACATGACATCAGAGCATAGACTTTTGGCACACACTAGAGCTCAGGCCTTGGGGAGTAGGCCACGCACAGGGACATGAATTTGACAATACACCATAACAATCCCCCCCCCCAGAGGTTAGCATCCATACGGAGGAGGAAATTCCTTCTGAGAAAATGCCCCTCTGAGTGCAGTGAGAATATCAGTGCCATTATTGTGACGTCACTGGAACCCAAAGTATCCTGGAAAAATACGGCACTTCCCCCAAGTTCAGTGGCTGTTAGTCTCGTGTGTGTGTGTGTACGTGTGTGTGTGTACGTGTGTGTGTGTACGTGTGTGTGTGTACGTGTGTGTGTGTGTGTTTAGATACACACGTGAGCCTTTGATCATTTAAAAAAAAATGTATTTTATGTTTTTTTAAACAAGGTATGGTGAAACAGAAAATTGGATGAAAACACAACCAACACACAGGGATACAGGCCGGTAGGTGACGAGGGATTCGCTAGGATCGAAGCGCTAGATACGATGCTTTTCATTCTGACCGATCCACCGACGAAGATTCATTGCCAAGACGTATTGGTTCACATACAATTGTTCCTCTGCCTGGCAAGATTTTTCCTATTGCATATTTTGCCAACTGGCACTCCTTATAAAAAATGACGGTAAATAGACACCCTATTTTTGAAGAACTACCATTTGAAAAAAATCGGTTTGCTGGTTTGTGCTGTGGAGCCTCACGTTGCAGACACACACGCACACACACACAGACGGAAAACCCGATAAACTTCTCTCAATGCTCTTGTTTGACCACACCTCCTGAGCCACACAATATTTTCCATAAGCCACGCCCACTTTCCTACGCCACTCCCACTTTTCATCAACCACGTCCACTTTCCCTAAGCTACGCCCACTTTCCTCAGCCCCTCATAAAAAAATGACTGAATAGACACCCGATTTTTGAAGGACTATCATTGAAGTGTTTCATTCCGAAGTCTCGTTTCTCTACATTCAAAACTGAAGGACAAGTATTGAAAATACTGTACGCGGTTTTTCGGCCGCTGCACAGCAACGGGTGGTTGCTCGGTAGCAGAATTCAAACTCGCACATTCCCACCCCATATGGCACCTGTTGGCAAAGTTTCATCGAAATCGGTTCGCAGGTTCGTGCTGTGGAGCCTCGTGTTGCGCGCGCGCGCGCGCGCGCGCACACACACACACACACACACACACACACACACACACACACACACACACACACACACACACACACACACACACACACACACACACACACACACACACACACACACACACGGAAAACCCGACAATAAGGGATATCTCGCATATAGAGCGAATCCAAAAAATGAAAAGAGAAAGACACGACGGATCTGGTCCAAAAACTTAGCTTTGATGAAGTGCAAGGAGGCACGCACAAGCCAATGTCCAACGAGCTTGGACCCAGAACCAGAAGCCTTTCAAAGTGAAAGATCCCATGGTGCCTTGTCGGCGAAGACAAAACCAAGTGAGGTGTCACCAGCACCATGGCCAAGTTCCAAATTCCTATCCTAACTAACCTACCAGGGGGGCATTGCATCAACAACAAAGCCCGCTCCCAGCTGTGATGCAAATCAGTAGTCACGTTCTCCACATGAATGAATGACTGAATGAACATGTGAAACATCATATTACCACATCTCATTATTGATCTGTTGCGCAGTCACAATCAATTGTTTTGCACTTTCATGTCAGTGAGATAAAAGAGGGTATCAAAAAACTTGGAATTGCTTCATTTGACTCCTCTTAAAAAAAAATTTATTCACATTCTTGATCCCAAAAATACACTATTTCATGAGTAAATTGCTTCATTAGTTAATGTGGAAGCAGCCATGTTTTGTCTCTGTGGCTCCATGATTGGCTGTGGAAAAACATGGTGATGTTTCACCTTGTTGTACCTTTCAGATAAGACAAGGCTTTCTCTGCAGAGGTTACTGGGAAATTCACTCAAGCTGTATTGAATGATTTTTGGTGATTTTTATTTCTTTGTGTGTTTGTTTGTAAAATGGAAAATTTTAACAGCCACTACAGTTTGTGATTCTGTTTTTAAATTTTAATTTGGTTTCCCTGAACAAAATAATGTCTGATGTAAATGTGACTGGGTGGGATATTTTGCCTTTGATGCTCCTCGCATCATGCTGAAGAATACTGTACCAGAGAGATTTCTGGCGTACTCAGTAAACCATTGCAGTTTTTGTTGGCCCTGGCAGTATTTGCAGGTTACCCAGTGTGACGTAACTTCAATATCGGTGTTGTGATGAAAGACGTTTGATTGTTGCAGTGATCAGATAGGTGGCGGTGCTGGCAGTGGTGGCGTTACTGGTGGTGGTGGGAGTGGTGGTGGAAGTGGTGGTGTCCATGGGGGTCCTCATGACCGTGCCCGTATGGATGAAGAGTACATGTCCCTCATGGCGGAGCTTGGCGAGGGCTCTCCACCACACACGGGTGCCATGCAGAGTGCACGGCCTCCGGTAGGATTTTTATCCTCCTTACAATATGCAGCAATGCCAAAATAAAATCAGAGCTGTTTTGGGGGGTATTTTATTCGTTTTTCAATTTGTGTGCAACATCCATGTTGTAGATTTTCACTTTATAAAAAATTAATATTCTGAAGTTTTTTTTTTTGTTTGTTTTATTTTTTTGGTAACTTTTTTATTTGGTCCTCTTCCTCTTATTCTTCGTCCTACTTGTCCGACTACTCCTACTCCTCCTCCTCCTTCTCCTTCAGATAATCTTCAAAGGGCTCTTCCGGATTATCACGAATATTCAATTACATTACTGGAAAGGTGTGGCGGGTCCATGTTTCAGAAACTGACTTGTGGAGACGAGAGCATATCCATTCTCCGATTGATGGATTACTCTCTCCTTGTGGGGTTTCTTGTAGGGCAAGAGTGTCAATATTTGTGACACTTCACTTTGTGCAGAATAGACCCTCAACATTTAGCTGCATTATGCACAGTGACGGGTCTTTTGGTAGATGTTTTTGACCCTGAAAAGAGCCGTTCACAAAAGCTATTGCTTTCCAACAAGTAGGTTGGTTAAACATGTTTGGTTGTGAGTTTGACATTGCTTGTGTTTTCGTACATAACAGGGAGGATTGTCATCTCAGGTGACTTTCACTTCCTTGCCTTGAGCAGTTCTTCATTTCGCTTCAGACAAGACGCATTCAGGATGGTATGAGTCGTCCTTCAGTTGGCTGTTTTTTTTTTGTTTTTTTTTCCGTGATGTCGAGCTAACTTTGACCCAGTAGTATTTCTTTGTTCCTGATGTTTTGCCGACATCTTTTGTTCTAAATTTGATCGTATGCCCATACTCTCCTTTCATGGTAGCGAAACTTGCTCACAGGTTGGAGGCTCCAACCGCTACTATTTGCTTGCGAAGGTGACAGTAGAATTTCATTGCGTCCTTGTTGAAGACTATTTTGACGAAAATGATTGATTATCTTCTTGGTCGTTCAGGATCTGGTTGCACTTTCTGCTTTGCTCCTTGTCATGCATCATATTATCTTTAAGGCTGACACTATTTGGCTTCCAAACTGTAAGCTGGAAGTCCATTGCCCTTGCTGGGATGATCCCCCCCCCTCCCCCACCACCCCACCAAATTATGTCTCTCATTTCTCTAATAACACTACACTTAAGATATTTTGGACTCTGAAGCAGGTTCTCCTCAAGGATTTGCCTGTATTTAGCTCCATTCATTGTTCCCTCTGTCCTTGCAAGTCTCCCAGTCCCTGCTGCTGAAAAGCATCCCCATGGCATGATGCTGCCACAGCCATGCTTCACGGTGGGTATGGTGCGAGATGGGCAATGAGCTGTGCTCAGTTTCCGTCAGATGTTGCGCCTTGCATTCAGGCCAAAGAGTTCAAATTTCGTATCTTCAGACCACAGAATCTTTTGCCTCATACTCTGTCACTCACGTGCCTTTTTGTCAAAAGTGCTTCAAAAGTCACCAGGTGGATGAAATGATGATATTGTTGCGGTTCTCGGAACCGCATGCATACAGCAGATAGGTGTCCCAAGACAGTTATTCCATTATTATACGTGTACATAGTCCCCTTCCTTTTGTTTAGTGGGACAACAAGGGAGTGCGTTGCGATTATCTAATTACTAATAGCTAGAGTTGCTTAAATCATTTTTCTTCTTCATTCATCCCCACTCTTCTTCTTTTCTGATTATTCCTGAGGTAAATCAGCCACGTGCGCCTTCGCTTTAAGCTGGGGAGAATTGCCGATTGCATTGAACAGGCATGCGAACAAATACCTCTTAAGAGGCTGCACGAATGGTGTTTTTCACAGCACGACAATCCACAGTACCCTCTGCCCCGCTTGCCCCTCGTCTCGTTTACCACAGCGTGTTAGAGTGTTCACAGCACGACGATCCACGCCGCACGAAACACGTACAGAGGCCAATAAAGTCGACTCCATGCCATGTTGGGCAGGATACGAGTGTGCGGGTAGAAGCGGCTTGTTCTTTCTTTCACCTCAATACCCGACACATATTGGTGTTCGCCCTGCGTACACGCTGGCGGAGTCGCGTGAGCGTGAGCGCTAGCCACATGCACTGTATGGAATGTGCAGGAAAGCAGACACGTCCGCCGCTCGTGAAACGTGCATGGATTTATCCATGGCCATGTACCTTCGGTCCTCGCTGGCAGCGGTGGATTCTCCATGGATGGAGAACGTCTTCTCTTCTCTGCGGCCAGCGAGGCTGCGATCGAGCCAGGGAATGTACAGTACGGGCCACGTTGGCATGTGCGGAACGAACGCGTTGATGGGCGCTGATCGGACGCCCGAGCGGGCGTGTGGGACCCTCGACCACTCGCCCGGGGGGGGGGGCTTTATAGGATTATTCGCGTGCCATTTCGGTGTGGGCGATTGATGTCATCTTGTGGGTTCGGAGCACAATATTGCCGCTGTTTGGGGTGGCCTTGCCGGAAACGAAGTGAGGCGGTTTCCGGCCCAAGCTGGTGGGCCACGTGAGGGGTTGGGGCCAATCAGGAGCGCCCGATTCGGGTGATGACATTTGGATTCGGCATGGCCCCTCCCCCCGCGCTGCGGGCCCGATCAAGGTCGGGGCAGTCCCTCTGGCTCTGGACGGTCTGTGTTTCCTGATCCTCAACTCCGCCTCCTCGTCTCCACCCACGTCTCGTCGACACCGCCTCCTGCTCCTTGACTCCGCCTCCTCGTCTCCGCCCACACCACGTCGACCCCACCCGCCTACCTGATCCCGCCCACTGCTCCACTCAAGCTCCTCCTTCACAAGCAGAGTCTCCACACATGCGGCTTGGGCCAGAGGCAATGCGCCCACTGTCGGATACCGCACCATGGAGCATCCCCCCCCTGAAACGTATTGGTGGCACGTCGTGCCATCGGGCGCACCATAGCCTCAACTCCCCCCCCCCCTCCTCCCTGGTTGCAAAACTCCCTCTTCATCAGGTTGTGTGTGTGTGTGTGTGTGTGTGTGTGTGTGTGTGTGTGTGTGTGTGTGTGTGTGTGTGTGTGTGTGTGTGTGTGTGTGTGTGTGTGTGTGTGTGTGTGTGCTGGCCCCTGTCTGCTTAAGTAAGACTGAAGAAGATTGTTATCATTGTTATTGTTGTTATTTCCGCGTTCAGTCTGCTCTGTGTCCTCTTTTGTAAGTTTCCTGTTTATTGTCGCTCCACACGCTTCTTCCTATCTCTGCACAACACACCCCAATAAATCTTCACTGTGCCACACATCTTTCCTCGCCTGCTTGTAAGTAAATTATTATTAGGAATGTTCCCTGCTCATTTTTGTCTTTTCTTCCATTGATCCAGCATGGTCTGAATCCAAGTTTAGCCGGGACTTTATTCCCAACGATCCGTTCCTTTCAGCCGGTACGTCCCTGGCAGTGTCGTTCGGCTGCATCCGATCCGGTAAAATGATCTGGTTCGGACAAGGCGTACCGAGGGCGTGTGCATTGTTACGGAATCGGGGGTTCAGGAATTACCACGGAGGGAAGCACTCGGATGCCTCCCAAACACCTGACCGGGTAGGCCAACGTGCCGTAAACAAGTCCGTGGCCTGTCAGGTTGTGAAACAACTACCGGCGCCAATTGACTCCAAAAAGTCTGGCAGGGTTGTCGCTCTTTACAAACGCGTTACCTTTCCAATGGATTGGCAGGGTCAATTGGGGTCACGTACCCACCCTCCAGGCATACTCGCTCTCCAAACGTACTTTGTCCATTTATCTGTTTATGTATGGCCGAGCGAAAACCGTAAATTACATATGGGCTAATCACGGAGCCAATTTATGGGGTACCATTTCCCATCCAACTATGCTTGTACACGATGTCGGACAAATGAAGGAAAGGACAATTGAGACTGATTTGAAAGAACAACCAACAACAATTTATACACACACACAGCCTGGTGAAAAGCACATTATTTACAGCTCTTTGTCTTTATTCACCAAGCAAGCAATTGTTAAAGAGAGTATTTACAGGTTAAAAGCACAGAATAGCAGATTCAAAACCCTAACACATATTCACCTGACACAGACTTAGACAAAACACATATGGCCATCATTCAGTCTGGGGAGAAGAAAAGAAGGGGCCACCAATAACCTCAGAGAGAGAGAGAGAGAGAGAGACAGAGACAGACACACGAACACCTTTGGGATCAATTGGAATGACGACTGCGAGCCAGACCTAATCGCCCAACATCAGTGCCCGACTTCACTAATGCTCTTGTGGCTGAATGGAAGCAAATCCTCACAGGAATGTTCCAACATCTACTGGAAAGCCTTCCCAGAAGAGTGGAGGCTGTTATAGCAGCAAAGGTGGGATCAACTCCATATTAATGACCATGATTTTGAAATGAGATGTTGGACGAACAGGTGTCTGCATACTTTTGGCCATGTAGTTTATTTATTTATTTTTATACTTTGCATTGGTGGGAACAGTTGTCTGGGTGGCAGACTGTTGGTTGTTCTTTGTGGCTTATGCGGTTTTACCATGAGACATAATCTGCGGAGATGCTCGCCATAACAGTCAGGAGGTGTGTATGAGGTATAAACAACAAATGTGGTCATCATTGGTTAGATATTGATCGGTCTGCCGTCCTGATGAGGGCAAATAAGCCCAAAATCCAGATAGGCAGCTCCGTTTGATGTTTAACTGATGACCATGTAATCTTTTTCTGTTTGACAGAGTCGCTAGGCTGAGGCCTCTGGATTGGAGGTGATGCTTGTGTGTGTGTGTGTGTGTGTGTGTGTGTGTGTGTGTGTGTGTGTGTGTGTGTGTGTGTGTGTGTGTGTGTGTGTGTGTGTGTGTGTGTGTGTGTGTGTGTGTGTGTGTGTGTGTGTGTGTGTGTGTGTGTGTGTTTGTGTGTGTGTGTGTGTGTGTGTGTGTGTGTGTGTGTGTGTGTTTTTATGTGTGTGTGTGTCTGTGTGTGTGTGTTTATGTGTGTGTGTTTATGTGTGTGTGTTTATGTGTGTGTGTTTATGTGTGTGTGTTTATGTGTGTGTGTGTGTGTGTGTGTGTGTGTGTATATGTATATATATATATATGTATATACATACATACATACATACATACATACATACATATATATATATATATATATATATATATATATATATATATATATATATATATATATATATATATATATATTGTTACAAATCTGGCAGCCATTTGCACACAACAGCCAGAGTCAGGTATTTCGATAAGTATGTATTTATAGTTATGGTCCCGTCCCTATGTTTAATGAATGATTAAGTGTATGTGTGCTGTGAGTTATTTTTTAGTTATAATTAATTTCCAACAACAACAACAACATCCTCCTTCGCTCCTGCCACACCGGCCTTCCTCACGCGCATGCGTGCCGAGCACAGACGTGGGCGGGGCTTCCATCGCCTCAGATCGGAACCCCACTCCAAAAAAAGGGCATGGAGTATATCCTCTGGCCAATGAGGGAAGGGCAAGCATCGCATGCGCACCCCAGCCAATGCGAAGCCAGAACGCCCAGGGAAAGAAGAATTCTCACCCAAGCGACAAAGAGAGAAGCGCCAAAACAGCCACAGAGACTCCGCCCAGAAGGGGCGTGTTTTTCCCCGCCTACCCTGACCCTCCTCCAATCACAGCTGGCCACCACGAGACCCAAAACGCCCGTCCAATCTGGAGGCGAGTCTCCAGAGAGCGGATTCCCCCCTCCCCACCCTGCGTGGGGGAGGGGAGAAGAGAATTGAGTGGTGCGTGAGAAGAGGGGTTGGTCGGACACCCCCCAGTGTTCTGGCCTGCTGGGCGCTCCTTGTCGTCGGTCTTCGTCCCTGGTCTTGTCCTCGGTGCTTGGTGCGAAGTTGACCGTGCAGCTTCGAGTCCCACCGTGGTGGTTTGTGTTGGAGTGCGCGGGCTGGTGATCGGAGCGTCCAACTTCCCCGCCAAGAATCCCGGGCTCCACAGGGGCAGGTCAGCAAGCCGCACGACACAGCCAGGTACACCACGGAACTCTGTCCCCCCAGCTGAACTATCCTCCTCGGCTGGAGGGCCGAATAAAGACCTGGTGGAGTCCGTGTGTGTGTGTGTGTGTGTGTGTGTGTGTGTGTGTGTGTGTGTGTGTGTGTGTGTGTGTGTGTGTGTGTGTGTGTGTGTGTGTGTGTGTGTGTGTGTGTGTGTCGGCCCAGTCTAAGTAGAAACGGTTTAAGTGCCTTGCATCATTGTACATTTGATTATACTTGTACGTGCCCGTAAAAAAAAAATATATATAATCCATCTATAATTCCAGCAGTGTGTGTGTGTGTGTGTGTGTGTGTGTGTGTGTGTGTGTGTGTGTGTGTGTGTGTGTGTGTGTGTGTGTGTGTGTGTGTGTGTGTGTGTGTGTGTGTGTGTGTGTGTGTGTGTGTGTGTGTGTGTGTGTGTGTGTGTTTGACCGCTGTTTCTCGACAACCACTGGTCCGATCTAATTGAAACTTGCCAGGTATATTGCTGGGGACCTGAGGATGTGCCTTTTCAAGGTTTGATATTAATCGGACAAGTGCTTCCCAAGTTATGGCCATTTATTTACCAAACCAATGGCAAGACACGTTGTTGCGTGGGCGTGGCCGATGGGGAAGGGAAGCTCAGCCGCGTTCCCCATTACGGGTTACAACGTACGGGCTTCCAGAGAGTGATGACTTCGTGTATTCTAATAATTTCTCGATTTCTTATGCGCATTTATAGATAAACACAATGGCCCAAGTTATGATCGTTTTCATATTAGACGGTGTATAAATTTCGGGAACATCAGAGTGCTGGTATGCTCTGAACCAGGAAGTAAATTTTTTTTCTCTCTTCTCTTCTTTTTGCTTTTCCTTGCCACGACATTGCGAAAAGGTAAAATACGTTGGCGCTAATGGAATAATTGGGTATTAAAAATAAATTGCGAATAATGGTAACTGCGAATAATATCGAACTTCTGGGTCACGCACGTACGGGCACATGAGAGCGAAGAAACGGCCTGTGTGGTTTATTTATTTATTATTATTATTATTTTTTTTTTTTTTTTTTTTTTTTTTTACGGACACGTACTAGTAATAATAATAATAGAGGTCGTCCTCGCCACCGAACCCGTCATCACAACAATATATATATATATATATATATATATATATATATATATATATATATATATATATATATATATATATATATATATATATATATATATATATGTACGTATATAGCCTGGTGTTGGCGCAGTGGTTAGGGCAGAGGCTTGGGATCCAAAAGGTCCTGAGTTCAAGCCCCGTTGGGCCACTCAATTAATACACCAGGGGGTTGACTCAGCCTGTCATCCTTCCGAAGTCGGCAAAATGAGTACCAGTGTACTGGGCCGGTGTATACCCCGGTTAAAATAGGTGTACCATATCCCTGTGTCGTAAGAGGCAACCGGGGTTGCATCAGGAAGGGCATCCGGCATAAAACATGTGCCAAATCGCTATGCGGATCATACGGATGATCTGCTGTGGCCACCCCTAACGGGACCAGCCAAAAGAAGAAGAAGAAGATATGTTTATGTATATATATATATATATATATATATATATATATATATATATATATATATATATATATATATATACATACACACACACAAGCAAAGTACCCACCCATGGACGGGTACAGTTATATGTTGAATGGCGTTGGTCCCATCTCGATCGGATGAAATTGAGAAATTGACGTTATCCGGTGACCTTGACCCCGTGACCTTTGACCTTGACCTTGATCCCCTTATGTCCGTTCCCAAGGATCACATATGCCAAGTTTCATCTCATTCTATCCAACTGTTTGGCCGTCTATAAAGGACAGACAAACGTGAAAAATTGACGTTTTAGTCAATTTATGACGTCATAACTCGAAAACCGGAAGTCGGAAATGAATGTCATCAATGAACTGTGTCATTTAATTATGATTATCTGTTGAATGGCATTGGTCCCGTCTCGATCAGATGAAATTGAAAAATTGAAGTTACTGGGTGACCTTGAACCCGTGACCTTTGACCTTGAACTTGACCCCCCCCCCCCCCATGTCCGTTCTGATGTCCCAAGGATCACTCGTGCCAAGTTTCATCTCATTCCATCCAACGGTTCGGCCGCCGATAAAGGACGAACAAACAAACATACATACAAACATATTCTATTTTTTTAGTATAGTCGATATGTATTATTATATAAGCCTGGTGTTGGCGCAGTGGTTAGAGCAGCGGCTTGGGATCCAAAAGGTCCTGAGTTCAAGCCCCGTTGAGCCACTGAATTAATACACCAGGTGGTTGACTCAGCCTGTCATCCTTCCGAGGTCGGCGAAATGAGTACCAGTATACTGGGCCGGTGTATACCCCGGTTAAAATAGGTGTACCATATCCCTGTGTCGTAAGAGGCGACCAGGGTTGCGTCAGGAAGGGCATCCGGTGTAAAACATGTGCCAAATCACTATGCGGATCATACGGATGATCCGCTGTGGCGACCCCGAATGGGAGCAGCCGAAAGAAGAAGAAGAAATGTATTATATATATATATATATATATATATATATATATATATATTGTTACGGGGCCGGTATCGGTGACGAGCATGACCATGACAGGGAGCAGTTGAGTCGGCTCCACCGAACACACCGGAGTTATCCAAAAGGCACGGGTCCCTTACTGGACCATGAATCGCCAATAATTCGACCGCATGGGGTAGGGTCAATTGCCAAACTTCAATATACCTATTTACCCATGCGGACAAAGCTACCGGGGAATTCACACCCTCGACGGACCTCGAGCGGAACGAGCCGTTACCGAGCCCGAACCGTGTGTAACCCGAGCGGAGATTACCAAGACCCGTCGGACCAAATGAACAATTTACGGCCTCGCTATTTCTCAACACACACCGTGCCAAGCCAATGAAAGAAACACATAAACGAGCTGGAACATTTAACAAAAGGGATATTTCTTTATAATGGTGCAGGGGAGCACGCAAGAAGGCAGAATTAACCGAATACTGAAGGGATAGCAATTTATGTACAAGCACTTATGCAGTTTTGCTTAATAGACTGGCGCTACAAACACACGTACACCTAAAAAGAAACAGACCCGTCAGGTCTTTATTGGAGGCCTCCAGCTCGAGGAAAGGCAAGCTGGAGGTCAGAGCCTATTCTCGGACCTCTCCGCCTCGTGCGGTCTTCGACGATCCGGTGTGGCAGGACTCAAACCTGCCACACAATGCCGCTCCAAGCCCAGGCAGGTGATCCTCACGGGACAGGCTTGCAGGCACACAGGCCACAAGAGAAGACGCTCTGTTGGCGGGACCCCAGGAAGGCGACGACTGGCTTCAGAAGACCAGCAGACAATTCTCAGCTCTCTCAAGACCAGAAGACAACTCTCGTTTGGCCCACATGCGCTTCTCTTATCCCTGCTCGTACTCCCTCATTGGGCAGAGAGAACGCTCTATGCCCATATTTGGAGCCAATCCAGAGCGAAACGCTTGTGCCCATATTGGGGGCTAAGCCAGAGCGCAACGCTTGTGCCCATATTTGGGGCAAAGCCAGCACACCAACGTGTCCAGAGAAACTCCGCCGAGCACACTGGACTCCGCCCACGTACATGCTGACACGCATGCGTGCAATGGTGCCGGTTGATGATGGTGGAAGGAAGTGAAGACAGGTGTCGTTGTGGTTGGTAATTTCAATCCTAACTATCAAAATAACTCACAGCGCACATACAATTAATCACCCATGAAACATAGGACTGGACCCTAACTCGAAACACATAACGATATAGCTGATCTCTTGGACCTGGCTGTTGTGTGCAGTGAGCTTCCAAATTCGCAACAATATAATATATATATATATATATATATATATATATATATATATATATATATATATATATATATATATATATATATATATATATATATATATATATATATATATTGTTGTGGTTACCTGATTCGCAAACCACCATTCAGGTCCCTTAGGTGAGGTATCTCGGTAAGTGCATGTGTAGTTAGGCCCAAACCCGTTGTCTAGTGGGAATACATGTCATTTATACGTGCTGCGACTCTTCAGGATAGCCGTTTTTCTTTTACTATCTTTATTTTGGACCAATCGCCACCATCACAACCACAACAACAACCACCAACCACAACGCCGCTTCACCACAACCGCCACGACCTTTACCGTCACAACTCGCCACCATCGCATCACCGTCATCTCGCGCCACTCATGGGCACCGATGCTGGACTCGTGTGGGGCGCACGTTGAACAGCGTGTACAAAATCACGGATTTTGTGCTTCAAAAACGGATCCAAAACGACACACGCCCACTTTTTGCCGTCCAATCGGTGAGCGAGGGGCGAATTGGCCCCGCCCCCAGGGCGATCGATATATGCAAATTTGTGGATCAAAAAGCCTTCACGCCCACTTTTTCTCGGGCCAATGGGGAGCGAGTTGAAAGGTCAAAGGGAGGGGGTCAAAGGCGAAGTTACGGGGGGGATAAAAGGACGGTGTTCGTCAGTCAAAGGAGTCGTAAAAGTCGGAACGAGGGAGTCAGCAAAACAGGAACGAGAGAGTAGTAAAGGTCGGAACGAGGCGAAGGAGTCGGAACAGAGAGTCAAGACTTCGCGGGCGGTGGAGCTGCTCGTCGTGTGCGTTAAAAGTCGGAACGGAGGGGACGAGCTGTGGAGAGGCGGCGAGTCGGACGAAGGGTGCTCGCGTCGTGCAAGGAGCTGCGCGCCCGAGGGAGGCCGGCAGCGCGACCTGGCCGAGGTGGAGACGCTCGTCGCACATAATAAAGATCCTCTATACCCCGAGCATCAGCAACCCCCTCCTGTTTCCCCCCGCGCTGAGATAGTGCGACCAAGGGGGCCCCGTTCCCACCCCCTGCCAGGCACTGTCCACGAGGCCCGCGGGTTGCGGGGCCATCGCCGCTCCGCGTCTCACCACCAGACGGGTAGGCCCGACCAGGTCTCGGCCCCAGGCCTACCTCATTCTTGAGGGTATTTCTTTTCCTTGGTTTTGGGTATGTGTTGTCGGCGCCGTCTGTGAAGTAGAATTGTGTAAGTGTTGCCGTGTGCTCGGTAGTCGGAATTAGCTCTGCACTGTGTTTTCACTTTTATGTTTGCTTTTTGTGTAAATGGAATTGTGTTTTCTTTTTTTTGTGTGCATTTGGTGGAATTGTATTTGTGTGCTTTCCGTTCGTCGCGAATAAATGTGCTTTATTGTTGAACTGTCTCCCGCTTCGCTTCGTCTTTTCCCCCATTGGATCCCCATCTTGCTTCACGTAAAGGGTTGGTAGTGGGCTGAGTACGCCCGATAATTAATCGAACCGTCGAGGTCGACGATAACACCGCTCGGTTATTCTGATAGTACGGAACGGGTCGCTTGAGTGGCCCGTGTCCGAAGTCGACCTGCGGCGAGGTGCGATCGCCCGGTCTACCCTCCGCGTGGGTACTTAGGTAGTTCGAATTTGGCGAGCGACCCTATCCCACGCGGGGGCTGATTGGCTCGATCGCGGTGAGACCGAAAGGTCCACCCGTGACTGGTTCCCGGCGTTAGTCCGAGAGGGTCACGACTGGATTGTCCGTCCGGTGGGCGACGTGCCGCGATTCGAGTTACGTGGCCGTTCGCACGCCGGCGGGCGTGAAGACCGCAACAATATATATACACAGTGTATATGATCAATAATATTAATTAAATAATTAATTCATTATTATTATTACTCGTGTGGTCCCGTAGGTGCATGCCAGTATGTGCAGCTTCGTTCCTTAGCTCTCGAAAACGACGACTGGATTGGGGAATTGTTTCAATTAGATCGGACCAACCTTATCATAAATGGCCATAACTTGGGAAACACCTGGGAAACATACTCAGGTCCCCAGCGTCAATCGTGATGTCATATCAAACGAAGAAGAATTGTGACGCCCCCCTCTCTCGCCCCCCTCTCTCGCCCCCCTCTCTCGCCCCCCTCTCTCGCCCCCCTCTCTCGCCCCCCTCTCTCGCCACCCTCTCTCGCCACCCTCTCTCGCCCCCCTCTCTCGCCCCCTCTCTCGCCCCCTCTCTCGCCCCCTCTCTCGCCCCCTCTCTCGCCCCCCTCTCTCGCCCCCTCTCTCGCCCCCTCTCTCGCCCCCTCTCTCGCCCCCTCTCTCGCCCCCTCTCTCGCCCCCCTCTCTCGCCCCCTCTCTGCGCCCCCTCTCTCGCCCCCCTCTCTCGCCCCCCCTCTCTCGCCCCCTCTCTCGCCCCCTCTCTCGCCCCCTCTCTCGCCCCCCTCTCTGCTTCCCCCTCTCTCGCCCCCCTCTCTCGCCCCCTCTCTCGCCCCCTCTCTCGCCCCCTCTCTCGCCCCCCTCTCTCGCCCCCTCTCTCGCCCCCCTCTCTCGCCCCCCTCTCTCGCCCCCCTCTCTCGCCCCCCTCTCTCGCCCCCTCTCTTCGCCCCCTCTCTCGCCCCCCTCTCTCGCCCCCCTCTCTCGCCCCCCTCTCTCGCCCCCTCTCTCGCCCCCCTCTCTCGCCCCCTCTCTCTCGCCCCTCTCTCGCCCCCCTCTCTCGCCCCCCTCTCTCGCCCCCTCTCTCGCTTCCCCCCTCTCTCGCCCCCTCTCTCGCCCCCCTCTCTCGCCCCCCCTCTCTCGTCCCCCTCTCTCGTCCCCCTCTCTCGTCCCCCTCTCTCGTCCCCCTCTCTCGTCCCCCTCTCTCGTCCCCTCTCTCGTCCCCCTCTCTCGTCCCCCTCTCTCGTCCCCTCTCTCGTCCCTCTCTCTCGTCCCCCTCTCTCGTCCCCCTCTCTCGTCCCCCTCTCTCGTCCCCTCTCTCGTCCCCCTCTCTCGTCCACCCCTCCTCTCACCCCTCTCTTGAATTGTGATGCGCCCTCTCTCTCACCCCCTCTCTCTCGCCCCTCTCTCTCGCCGCTCTCTCGCCCCTTCTCTCCCCTCCCTTTCAAAGTTTCCCTCTCAAAGCAACCTTCACACTCTTCCACCTCTCGCTCCCCTCCCGCCCCCTCTCCCGTCCCCTCCTCTCGCCCCCTCTCTCTCGCCCCCTCTCTCTCGCCCCTCTCTCTCGCCCCCTCTCTCTCGCCCCCTCTCTCTCGCCCCCTCTCTCTCGCCCCCTCTCTCTCGCCCCCTCTCTCTCGCCCCTCTCTCTCGCCCCTCTCTCTCGCCCCCTCTCTCGCCCCCTCTCTCTCGCCCCCTCTCTCGTCCCCTCTCTCGTCCCCCTCTCTCGTCCCCCTCTCTCGTCCCCCTCTCTCGTCCCCTCTCTCGTCCCCCTCTCTCGTCCCCCTCTCTCGTCCCCCTCTCTCGTCCCCCTCTCTCGTCCCCCTCTCTCGTCCCCCTCTCTGGTCCCCCTCTCTCGTCCCCCTCTCTCGTCCCCTCTCTCGTCCCCCTCTCTCGTCCCCCTCTCTCGTCCCCCTCTCTCGTCCCCCTCTCTCGTCCCCCTCTCTCGTCCCCCTCTCTCGTCCCCCTCTCTCGTCCCCCTCTCTCGTCCCCCTCTCTCGTCCCCCTCTCTCGTCCCCCTCTCTCGTCCCCCTCTCTCGTCCCCCTCTCTCGTCCCCCTCTCTCGCCCCCCCCCTCTCTCCCCCTCTCTTGCCACCCCCTCTCCCGTCCCCTCTCCCGCCCCTCCTCTCACCCCCTCTCTTGAATTGTGATGCGCCCTCTCTCTCACCCCCTCTCTCTCGCCCCCTCTCTCTCGCCCCCTCTCTCTCGCCCCTCTCTCGCCCCTTCTCTCCCCTCCCTTTCAAAGTTTCCCTCTCAAAGCAACCTTCACACTCTTCCACCTCTCGCCCCCCCCCCGCCCCCTCTCCCGCCCCTCTCTCTCGCCTCCTCTCTCTCGCCCCCTCTCTCGCCCCCTCTCCCGCCCCCTCTCTCTCGCCTCCTCTCTCTCGCCCCTCTCTCGCCCCCCTCTCTCGCCCCCCTCTCTCGCCCCCCCTCTCTCGCCCCCCTCTCTCGCCCCCTCTCTCGCCCCCCTCTCTCGCCCCCCTCTCTCGCCCCCTCTCTCTCGCCCCCTCTCTCTCGCCCCCCTCTCTCGCCCCCCTCTCTCGCCCCCTCTCTCGCCCCCCTCTCTCGCCCCCCTCTCTCGCCCCTCTCTCTCGCCCCCTCTCTCTCGCCCCCTCTCTCTCGCCCCTCTCTCTCGCCCCCTCTCTCTCGCCCCCTCTCTCTCGCCCCCTCTCTCTCGCCCTCTCTCTCGCCCCCTCTCTCTCGCCCCTCTCTCTCGCCCCCTCTCTCTCGCCCCCTCTCTCTCGCCTCTCTCTCTCGCCCCCTCTCTCTCGCCCCCTCTCTCTCGCCCCCTCTCTCTCGCCCCTCTCTCTCGCCCCCTCTCTCTCGCCCCCTCTCTCTCGCCCCTCCCGCGCCTCTCGCCCCCTCTCGCCGCCTCGTGAGCTTGAAAATTTTATGCGCTGAAAGGGACCTCTATAGGCCTCTGATATGTGAAGTTACAAAAATTTCCAATGATAACTGTGCTCTGCAGAGTGATTTATACGTGATTACAGACAAAAAAAAGCATGAAGGTCAAGGCCAATCGCCACCAAAAATTAATCAGCTGAGCGCCAGACCATGAACTATATTCCCATGAAGTTTGAAGACGATCCGATCAAAATTACTCAAAAAATAAGGGTTTCGTCGACTCCCCTGATTTGCGACAGTGACCTTGACCTTTGACCTTGACCTTCAAAAATTTGTGCACTGAAAGGGACCTCTATAGGCCTCTGATATGTGAAGTTACAAAAATTTCCAATGATAACTGTGCTCTGCAGAATTTTTTATACGTGATTACAGACAAACAAAAAAGAAACAAAAAAAAAAACATACAAGCTGACTAACATATCTTGCAAAAACTTTGTTTTGGCAAGATAACAATAAATAAATGAACATTAATTGTGACATCATTCGTGATGTCATAGCACCGTGTCTTGTCAGTGGTTGACAGATAAATGGCCGTAACTTGGGAACCACATGTCCGATTAATATCAAACCTTGAAAAGGCACATCCTCGGGTCCCCGGCAATATTCCTGGTAAGTTTCAATGAGATCGGACCGGTGGTCGTCGAGAAACAGTGGTCACAGACACACACACACACACACACACACACACACACACACACACACACACACACACACACACACACACACACACACACACACACACACACACACATTGCTGGAATTATAGATAGATGATAATAAAATGCAATGGGAACTTGTTTACATGAAAACCAAACAAACTTAAATAAAAGGTGATGATGGAGTTTAAAGGCATTCTTACAAGATCTGATAAAACAATAAGCCAAATATCCTCTGTTTAACATAATGGGAAAAAACCTTCTCACCACGTTCCACAAAATCATCCTTCACTGAACAAATTCTTGCAAATCTTCCTAGCTGAGATGAAGATATTGTAACCCATTTTAATTTGTTCAATGCTACCTGGAAAGGTGTACAAGACTACAGGGAAACTGAAATGGTCAATTTTATGATATACACTTGTACGAAAACCATTCTGTCCAACTCTAACCAACACATCCAGATATGGAGCAACTGTACAATCATTACCACTCCTGTTGGCAATCAGGCTATCTGGATTAATCTTGTGAAGCTGCCTATAAATAAATTACAGTTAACCATGCAAATATCATCTATATAATGACATGGATGAGATAATATTTTAGCTAATCCTATTGTTTTTTTTCTCCCTCATCAGTTTCTGCATGAATGAAAATTCACAGAAAATAAGAAAAATGGCCACTAGTAGCGGCAAGAGTTAACACCTTGTCAATTACGTGGAAGAGTGAATCCCTCACCAGTACTAAATCCATGTATGTAAAGTTGAAAAAACCAAAAACTTCAACTGACTTGATATTGAGGCATCTAATGCTATCTAAGAACTTTAAGGAAGAATTAATGCTCCAGAAAGTGTTGATAGCAGAATTCTTCTCAATTGCCAAACAATATTTCCTGAACTGTTCCCCAACAACTTGTAAGCCTGAGTTAACTATAACTGATAACTGTTTGGCGGAACACTGCCTGGCACCCACTATAAACCGACACTTGTACGGGTTCTTATGAAGCTTAGGAATCCAGAAAAGTCGAGGAATACCAAAATTATCAACTAAAACTTCCTGATGCTCAGAGATAATATCATGGAGTGATCTATGAGAAGGAACATATGTGCTATTTCTTACACTCGTGAAAGTAATCGTATCAATGCCAAACTCTCTTAATGAAACCTCGCCATAAAACTTTTTACAAACCACAACAAAATTATAAGCAGCCTTATCCACTGGAGCTATTACGTAGCTAACATGAAGATCCCGAATGTCTTTACAAACACACTAGCAACTAATAAATAAATACATCAGTCTCCAGTAATAGATTGTGTGCATGCTGGCACTTGGCTGTGTTTGCTGTGACTTAACATTTCTACATTTGCTCTTCGCTGTTTTTACAGATGACTGGGAATCGCCCCCCTTGGATGTGTGGACCTCAGGATAAACCCCCAATGAGTGTCCACGGGCCAAGTAGGCCCCCCAACTCGTATGGTGGTCCAGTGCCACACCAGAGTGGGAGTGGAAATCACCTTGCACCTCAGCAGGCTTTGCCTTGGATGCAATCACAACAGCAACAGCAGCGGCTGCCTCCCCCTGTGCCTATGCCTCACATGGGTAAGCCTAAATCTGGAGGCCCATCACCACTGATCCTGGCCAGCACATCATAATTGCATGTTTGTGAAGGAGACTAATCAAAATGCCTCTGAAATCAGTGTATCCAAAATTTAGAAAGCAACTAGCATTAGATCTCGGAGTGCCATATCGTGAACAGGAGGGGAATCTTCATGAGAAACAATGACTTAGAAAGTCTCTCTTCTGTTTGGACCTTGGTTCTGGTTTTATTTTCACATGTAAAAAAATGATGCTGTGCTTTGTCATAATTACGCCACATCCTGCAAGGCTGTTTGTCCTTTTGTTCCAATTGTGAGCTCACAGCCATGTGAACAATTTGTTTATTTTTGTTTGCAAACTATGTCTCACATCTAAAGTGTCTTTTAACTTGGTGAATAAAGCATGATTTTAGCAGTGTTCACAGGTGTTCAAAGGGATCTTGATCTGGACTCATTGCTGGCCACTTCAGAACAGTCCAGTGTTTTGTCTTGAACCATTCCTGGGTGCTTCTTAAAGTGTGTTTGGGGTCATTGTCCTGCTGAAAGACCCATGATCTTCAATGGAGACCCAGCTTTCTGACATTGGGTTGAACATTGTGCTCCAAAATGCCTTGGTAATCTCCTGATTTCATGATGCCATGCACACACTCAAGGTACCCAGTGCTTGAGGCAGCACAGCAACCACAAAACATCACTGAACCTCCTCCATATTTCATTGTAGGGAAGGTGTTCTTTTCTTTGAAGGCTTCATTTTGTTTTCTCTAAACACAGAGATGATGTTCTCTAATTTACCAAAAAGCTCTAATTTGGTCTCATCTGTCCACAGGACATTCTCCCAGAAGGATTTTGGCTTGTTCAGGTGTGTTTTGGCAAAGTCCAATCAGGCTTTCTTCTGTCTCTTTCTCAGCAGTGGGGTCCCACTGGATCTCCGACCATAGAACCCCCTTTCATTGAGTTGGCGACGGATGGTGCGAGTTGAAACTGTCATACCTTGTGTCTGAAGGTGAGCTTGAATCTGTTTGGCAGTTGATCGAAGTGCTTTCTCCACAATTCGAACAATCTTCCTTCAATCAAGTTTTCTCTTGCGGCCACGTCCAGGGAGGTTGGCTACAATGCCATGGGCCTTAAATTTCCTGACAACATTACGTAAGGTGGACACAGGAACATCAAGGTCTCTGGAGATGGATTTGTAGCCTTGAGATTGTCCATGCTTGGCTACAATCTTGTGTCTAACCTCCTCAGACAATTGTCTGGTTTTCTTTCTTTTCTCCATGCTCATTGTGGTACACACAGCAACACAAAACAGCAGAATGACTCCTTTTCTCTATTCAAACTGGTTGAATGAGTGGTTTTTATATTATAGGCACCTGCAATTCACCACAGGTGAGTTCAATTCCAAAGTAAAGGAGAATCACCTACTTGAAATCTAATTATTTCGAACAACTTCTAAAATGTGCCAATAATATCGTCAGAGCCATTTTCGGATTTCTGGGTGGAACAAGCTAAGATTTTCATTTTTTCAGCTTTTTTGTTTTGTTCCACTGCAAACCAAACAAATACATATGTGGATACGAAAAGATTTTTTAATTTCAACAATTTTCTGGAGTAAATGGTGCATTATGTGAAAAACGTGCAAGTGTGCCAATAATTTTTGGCTCAGATATTATTGCTCAGATAATTCCAATTGTACCCCCATCCCTCGAAAGAAAGAAAATGCCAAGATGGGTAGAAAAAATTTTCCCCAAAACTTGTTGGAAACTTCAGGAAACACATCTTCAGTGTGTCCTGAATAATTCTTGACAGCTTCAGCTTCCTCAGTCATATCCTCTCGGAAGAGTAGATGAAACGTACAACATATTCCATTCCCTCCATTATATATAGATGTGCTTTGGTGTCTATGATTTAAGTAAAATTCGTCAAATTATGAATATAAATTACAAGATCATTATTATTGCTTATTTCAGGAATGATGCCTTGGCAAGACCGAGGATCTGTGACCCCAAGGATGCCCAGCGTGAATCCAGGTCCTGTACCTCGGCCCCCAATTCGACAGCCTAGCTACGCAACAGGTGAATTTGAAGCGCTTGAGTTGCATTGCTCATCATGTCGTTGGTATCTGTAGACACAAGTTGTCTCCTCCCCTATTCCCATACCGTTCCTTTTATCTTCCCCCACCCCCTTCACTTTTTCTGCCTCTGCAGCCGAATGCCAGAGGAATTCATTTTTTGGGCTGTCCATCCATGCATGCATCCGTTAGTTGTTTGTTTATGTTTTTTTTTTTAACCACGATCATTTGAGAACCGGGATTTCAACCAAACTTGGCACAAGTATGGACTGTAATGCAAATAAAAACCGATTTGATTTTGGGTTCAAAAGGTCAGAGGTCATATATATGACCTTTAATTGGAGATCTTTGTTACCATGATAACTTGTGAACCACTGAAGGGATTTGAGCAAACTTGGCACAAGTGTGGACTGTAACACAAAGATGAACTGATTCAAATGTTGGGTTGAACAGGTCAAAGGACATGTGCCTTTTTGAGAATCATTTTGTAGACCATAATTTGAGTTAGAAACTTCTGATGTTTCTCTTTTAACACTCTCCTCTCCCACACCCTCTCTCAGGTGACCTGAAATTTTTCATGACCCTTAATTGAGATGAAACGTTTTTATTGGGTTAACATATAATCCGGACAAGGCACATCCATCAACACATTTGTGTCTAGTTCTAGTTTCTAATTTTTTCTTTTAATTTCCTAATCCCCCCCTCCCCCCTTTTCCCATCCCCCCTTTCCTCCCTGGCAAGAGACAAATTTGAGTAAAATAAAAACATAACAATTGATATATCAAATATATTTATTTTGAAATTTTCTCACAAAATGCAAATTCACCTGTGTGTGAAACAGCTCGGTCTATTCATTTTGATGAGAATGCGGTGTACAGATGATTTATTGCATGCCTAACATAGCTTTCTCAATATTTACCTGACTTCAAATGTAACCCAAATTTCTTAGGTATAACAGCCCTTTGTTTTATTTTATGAATGTTTAGGGGTTTTCCCCCCTTGTTTTTAGTGGATGTACCAGCACCACATTCAAAACAAAGGTATGTGCAATGAATAAATTTGGAGACTAAAAATGTCAATTCTAAAAGTGAGGGATATACTCGTAATGAGATGTGTGCTCAGAAGACAGCACTAGATATGTGACTCAGTTGTTGTAGGTTCATTGTGTGAACTTTGTGGGGGGGAAAAAAAAATCTGATGGATTATATCGATTATGGTGATTATTTGGATTATACAAGGTACAGTGCCTTCAGAAAGTATTCACACCCCTTGACTTTTGTCATGTTGCATTATAGCCTGAATTTAAAATGGATTAAATTTAATTTTTTTTTGTCACCGATCCACACAAAATACCCCACAATGACAAAGTGAAAACATGTTTTTAGAAATTTTTACAAATTCATGAAAATAAAAAGCTGAAATGTCTTGTGTCAAGAAATGTTCAACCCTTTTGCAATGACACTCCAAATTGAGCTCAGGTGCATCCAATTTTCTTTGATCATCCTTGAGATGTCTTCACAACTTGGAAGTCCACCTGTGGCCGATTAAATTTATTGTACAAGATTTAGAAAGAAACACACCTTTCTATATAAGGTCCCACAGTTGACTGTGCATGTTTGAGCAGAAACTCTACCATGAAGTCCACAGAACTGTTTGTCGAACTCTGAGAGAGAATTGTGAGGAGGCACAGATCTGAGGAAGGGTATAAAACAATTTATAGTGTTGAAAGTTCCGAAGAGCACAATGAGCTCTATCATTCGGAAATGGAAAGAATATGGAACTACACACTCTTCCAAGAGCTGGCCGTCTGACCAAACTAAGCACCCAGCAAGGAAGGACCTTGGCCAGGGAGGTGACCAAGAACTTACTGATCACTCTGACAGAACTACAGTGTTCCTTGGCTGAGATGGGAGAACCTGCCCGAAGGACAACAGATTCTGCAGCACTCCACAAATCCAGGCTTTTGGGAGAGTGGCCAGATGGAAGCCACTCTTCAGAAAAAGACACATGATAGCATACCTGGAGTTTGCAAAAAGGCACGTGAAAGACTAAGAGCATGGGGCAAAAGATTCTGTGGTTTGATGAGATGAAAACTTAACTACTTAGCCTGAATACAAAACTGTGCTATGTTTGGCGGAAACCGCGCACAAATAATCACCTATCTAATACTATCCCTACAGTGAAGCATGGTGGTGACGGCATCATGCTATGTGGGTGCTTTTCAGTGGCAGGGACTGAGAGACTTTTCAGAATAGAGAGAACAATGAAGGGAGCCAAATACAGGCAAATCCTTGAGAACCTGCTTCAGAGTGCAAAAGACCTTGGACTGCGGTGGAGATTTCCTTTTCAACAGGACAATGACCCCAAGCATACAGCCAAAGTAACACTGGAATGGCTTCAGAACAAGAACGTGAAAGTCCTTGAGTGGTCCAGCCAAAGCCCAGACTTGAATCCCATTGAGAATCTGTGGAAAGACTTGGGGATTGCTGTTCACCAACACTCCCCATCCAACTTGACAGAGCTTGAGCAACTCCACAAGGAAGAATGGGATAAAATCCCCAAATCTAGATGTGCAAAGCTGACACATACATACCCAAGAACACTCAAAGCTGCAATTGCTACCAAAGGCACTTGTACAAAGTATTGACCCAGGGGTTGAATACTTATTGATGCAAGACATTTCAGCTTTTAATTTTTAACCAATATTTTTGAATTTCTAAAAATGTTTTCACTTTGTCATTATGGAGTATTTTGTGTTGATTGGTGACAAATTTATTTTTTAAATTTAATCCATTTTAAATTCAGGCTGTAACACAACAAAATGTGAAAAAAGTTGATGTGCGAATACTTTCTGAAGGCACTATGTGAGTGGTTTTATTTTTGTGGAACTCACATCATTCATGTTTCATAGGAATGCCACCATTCCCCTTGATGGGAATGGTCCCACCGATGCCTTCTGGGCAGCACCCACCTCCACCACTTATGGGTGGTGGAATGATGACTTGGCAGCAGCAAGGTCCTCCACCTCCAGGTATTCCTGGAGTCCCACCAGGGGTTCCAATGACTATTCCACCAACTACTTTACCCGCTGGGCCACCTGTCGGTCTGCCTGCAGGTCCACCCAGTGGCAACACCAACAATGCCCTGCCATGGCAAAGCAGTGAGTTTGTTTTGTGTGTGTAGCGTATTTATTTCTGGGGACTGTCAATGAATGACCTTAAATGGTTCTTGTGCCATGCCTGTCGCAGAATCTTTACCTTCATCTTCCAACTGCTATGCAGCATAAGGCCCATCACTTCATTAATACCAGTTGTATACAATTTGTATACATTAATGACTTCTGCTTCTAAACTAACTTTACTTGTTTGATACATTGCACATTAATACATCCTACTCTTGTTACCCCTGTGCACGTGGGGTTAAGCAATTGATTCGCTTCTGTCTTTCTGTCTTCAAATGTCAGTTTATGATCGAAGAACCACTTGCTTTCAATTGAATCTTATATTTTGAACACAATCGGAAAATGAGTCGAGTTTAGCAGTACCTTGGCTCTGAATTAATTCTGTTTGCGCATTGGCAGAGAGGAATGAGATAATATTTTTACTTTGTCTGCTTAGGTCTGGTGGTCAAACAAAATTGAAAATCATTCCAAACAGGAAACTTACTGTTTTAAAAGACGTCATGAATGACACAAACAACAGCCATGAATAACTAATGTAACGTGTTCAATAAGGTGGTGTAAAAGGCACTGCATCAATGCTGCTAAACTTCCAAAAAGTTCTTGATGACCTAATAAAGCCGGACCAAATGTCCGTCCGTCCGTCAACAATTTTTCTTTCCGATCTTGATTAAACTTAGTATGTGACTAGAGGTCGATGAGTGCTGCACAACGATATAACTTTTGTCCGGGTTCAAGATCAGGGTCAAGGTCATGAGATCGCGTAAGTTATAAAAATCGCCATTTTCAAAACCTATCTTGTCTGCCATTCTACAAGATAT